>NW_027498173.1:0-151485 GCF_021521415.1 Bidens hawaiensis
GAAGATAACGAATTAGATGGGCGATTCGTTAGAGGGACTGTTACGTTATGGACTGATTCGTTAAGGTCCAATTCGTTATGGAAGATAACGAACTAGATTAACGAATCAGCTAAGAATGGATAACGAACCAGAATGTGATCTGGATAGCGAATTAGAGTGTGATCTGATAACGAATTACATTTAATTCGTTATAGAGAATGAGATGGTGAATAAAATAATAATTTCAAATCCTAGTGGAAAATGTGATAAGACAGTTAATGGAAATAAATTTTTTCCAAGCTGAGGCAGCTCGACCCCAGCCAGGGGCTCTGCCCCTTGGACCATGCTAGGGGCTGCCGCCCCTAGACCCTGCTTCCAGGGGCGCTGCCCCCGGACCCCCGTCCGTTGAGGGTTATAGTTAAACTATAAGTTTAGCTTAATGACAGAATGATCCTTGTACTTAGAAAGGAATGAGATAATTACATAGTAGCCCTTGGACTTTGATAATTTATGAAAGATGTCCTTAAAGGATTAACGAGTAACGATTAACTAACCGGGTAATTATTCAATGAAGTAAAATCGGCTTAGACACGTTAGACTAATTAAGTAGTAATGAGAATGGCTAGAGTAGTATTTGATATTCAATTATTAAACAGTTAGACGCGCACAGCTCGAGAAGGAATAACCAGTAGCAGAAGAAGTAACCAAATTCAGGTGAGTTTCTAGCCCCATTTCCTTGTTATGTTTTCGGGGCTGTGTGCATACTCGATGTGAAATGTGAATACACTTACCTTAAGTGGTAAGTGTATGCTATAGATGTTATACGAGGTAGCTATTATATAATGTTTGCCGGTACGTGAACGATCTTCGGATATTGCACGTATCGCCAAGGATAGTGATTTCCAAGTGGTTATTAGTGTGTATGAATGTTATGATGTGACTTGCTTATTATGTAAATGATATGAAGCATGTTGTAGACAAGTAGAGGTAGAGCGTGATAGAAGTGGCAAGAGTTTAGTAAGAGTGTTAGTGGCATGACGATAGTACGTGGTAGGGTAAGCCTATATGTGACTACGTCATTAAAGTGGCAAAGTGGCATAACGTTATACGTTATTAAAGTGGCAAAGTGGTAGGTGTAAATAAGAGGCTAAGTGGTAAGGTGAGCAGGTTAGATAGTGAACTACATGTCTTCGGATACGTATATGATGCATGTAGTGGTTGTATGATAAGTTGCTTGATTAACTAGAACTCACTCAGCGTAGCTGACTTTTAGTATGCACGCAGGTGAGCTGACTATAGCGTTAGCATGAGGACGACACATGGCTTGGATTGAACGACTGGCATTCGAAGATAGTAGTAAAGATGTTTAAAAGATAATGTTTTGGGTTTTGGTATCAAAGAAAAGATTTAATGTTTTGTAACAAATGATTGATGTTTTATATTCCGCGAAAAGTTTTAATAAACTCTGATTGGTAGAACTGTGTTTATGAGTAAATCCGACGCTAAAGTAAGGCTACCCGGGTTCGGAGCCCTACAAACCGAGACGTCTTGGTTGAGCCCGTGAGAGTAAGTATGCATTGTTCATCGCTCTAAAAGAAAAGGAAAGACGCCAATAGCATATCATGTTATGACTTTCTTTCATACATAATTTGCACATTTTTAGCTAAGAGAACTTTGTTATAACTCGGTAGCTCTAGCCCTCAAACTAGAAGACACGAGATCCATGAAGACTGGTTAATTGAGATGAGTAAGGCATGTGATAAAAAATGATTTTATCACAATGTAAGTAGTTGGCAAATGGATTTTTATTTATTGAATTACTATGTTTATAACTCATGTATTCGATTTTTTATTTTTAAATTACTATGTTTATGATTCATATTTTCTTATTCGCGTGTTTATTATTATTTAATTAAAATATATAAGGCTAATAACAAATATAGACTACACCGATGTTAAAGATAAAAAAATCTAACATAAGTACTATATAATGTGTCATTACATGACTGATAAACTAACTAAAAACGAGTACAGGGTTAAAAATTGTCGCGTCGCGCGGGTTTTTATTAGTGTGTGTGTGTGTGTATTGGTGTTTAACATTAAATCATTGAATTTGATTATTATAATTATAATCCATATGTATAACAATTTACTATATGAACTATATGTCTTTATATATATGATGTTTTTGTGTGGTATAAAGGCTTTAATAATAAGAAGATCAATATTTAGTTTTCAATATTTTCTTTCATAACTCATACCAAAATGCTTCTGAAATATATATTTTATGACTTGAATTATGCTTTTTTTTACATTTAAATATATTTAATTTTATTTGCCTTATAAGACAAATTACTTAATTAAAAAGCATTTAAAATTTTAAGCAAAATAATTTGTTTCAATCCCATTCCACTATTTTCTCTGAATTAAAAGCATTTAAAATGTTTCATATAGTTGTTAATATATATATATATATATATATATATATATATATATATATGGTCAAGTTATTTTACAAAGGCTAACAAAAATGAGAAGTGTGAGAAGTTATAAGTAATTGACATGTGTCAAGTAGGGACAAAAAGAAAAAAACGTAATAAAATTAATAGCATATATTTTCTCTATCCACATACAAATCACATGTTAATACCTCCATCATTTTAGAACGTCTATAACTTTTTCGTATGATATTATTTAAAAATAAAAAATTCATCATGATAACAAGCGTTTTTTTATCATTAATATGAGTATGATTTTGTTATATAAATTTAAAACAAAAATTACGTCATTGTGTTTTTTTCGCACGTTTGTGTCTTTTGCTTATCATTGTGTCTTTTTTCGTCATTGTGTTTTTTTGTCATTGTGTCTTTCAACTCATCATTATGTTTTTTTTAAATACTAATAACACCGTTGTGTAATAATAATATGTAAAAATAATGATAAAATAACAACTTATCTAATACATAATCCACAATGATGAATACAATCATACATGTTACACAATAACTTGAAACGTAAAACACAATGACCTAAAACGTAAGAGACAATGGTGAATACATATAACACAATGACTTGAAGCATAAAACACAACAGAAACAACAAATTACACAATGACTTGAACGTAATATACAATGAATGTAATACTATTTTTCTCATATTAAGTGAATGTCATATGTCAATCTGAATAAAAGACAATGAACATATTACTAAAACACAATGACGAACAAAAAGACATAATGACGTAATCTTTGTTTTAATTTTTTCTTTAATATGAGTATCAATTGAAAAACACAATGATCAAAATCTATAATACAATGCATATGAAAACTTAATTAAAGACACAATGAATAACAAAAAAACACAATTAAAAAAAAACCCATTAATTTTTTTTTTAATTTTTATCTAACAATATGATACTCATATTAAAGTTAAAAAACGCTTGTTATTATAATGTTTTTTAATATCGTTTAAAAAGTTATGAACGTTTTAAAATGATAGGGAAAATAACATGTGTCTTGCATGTGAAGAGAAAAAAGTCAATAAAGGTGGGTTATTACCTTCATGTCCTTCCCATCAATTTTTATTTATTAAATTAATCTCAACTATTCAAATTTAAGATCAATGGATTATATTACTTTTCACTATTCACATTTTTGTTGTCTTTGTATTTTAACTTTATCATATATATATATATACATAATATATAAATAAACGAAAACAATAAAATCCTAGGTGTCGCGATGTGGTCGCTCCCCCTTTTTTCGGAGTCACCAGATTTTCTTTATTTTTAAATAGAGGCTTCTCATGCATTTGACTCGGATTCATGGGTATGGGTCTAATCAAACCCATATATTTCTTAAACGGGTTATAACATCTCATTAAATTAAAAACTAATCCCACCAAATATTTGATAAAAAATCCTATAAAGTAGGGATATACTAAAAATTAATATATTATTTATTTAAAAATGATATATATTATTTATAATTAAAAAACCAAAGTTATAGTAAAAAAATAAACGGGTCTTGGGTCTCATCAAGCCATATAGCTTTTAAACCGGTTTATAACATCTCATTTATTTGTGAAAACAATTTATCATCAAACATAAGTATATTATTAACTTTCATACAATAAAAAAAAATAAAAATTCAAAACATAAATAAATATTAGAAACAAATAATATAAAACAACCCCCTTAAATAAACGAAACATTTAAAAGCTTTATTATTGTTTCTTATATTTACTCAAGCCACCATATTGTTTTATTTGTAAATGAAGACTTCAAGTGCATTTGACCAGAATTCACGGTATGGGTCTCACCATGCCTAGATAACCTTAAACGAGTTATAGCATCTCACTATTTTAAAAATAAATCTCACCAAGTATTTGATATGCAAATCTTATAAATTAGGGATATACTAAATATTAATATCCAATTTTTTTAAGAAAAATATATGATTTATAATAAGAAACAATTTTATAGTAAAAAAAATAAGCGGGTCATGGGACTCACCAAACCCATAGCTAATAAACAGGTTATAATATGTCATTTATTTGTAAAACTATTTCATTATCAAACCCTAAGTATATTATTAACTTTTTTATAATACATAAAATTAAAATGCAAAAAAAAATATAAATATTTGATACGAAAAAGAAACACAACCCCCGTAATACGGGGGATAAAAACTAGTATATATATATAATTAAATATTCCAACAACTACCCATAATATTAACTAATAACATGGGGTTAGTATTAAAAATTTAAACATTCCTTATCATATACTTTCAACTATTATAAGTAAGAATCATTACCTTATCAAATACTTTATACAACTTTAAATATTCTAATATTTGGCTAACTCAGAATAATCATTGTTATTAAACATGACTTTAATTTAAGGTTAGTATGTCTCCCATTTTCCGTTCATATGAAATGAAACACATTGTTTTGTTACATTTTAGTTTTCGGTTTTATATGTTGCTTAATTATACAATTTTTATTTGTAAAATATAAAATCAATTAAAAAATTATCACACGCAGAATATTAATGACAACAAATTTATCATGATCAATCAATTTCAAATTCTAAAGATTATAAAGATGATTATATCATCAAAGTTCAGGTAATCTGGTTTTTGAGATAATCATGTGCAGATGATCTCAAATGACATCATATAAATTGATTAAAAGTATGATACTTTACGTCTATGAATATTTTTTTTAGTTTCATGAATATATTATCATTTATATAGGGTTGGTATGTACTTGAAGAACCTTACTTGTCACACGGAAAACTATACGTGACTATATCAAGAGTTATAAACAAACATATATGTTACCTTATCAAGAGTTACAAGCAGGCATGAACTAAATATTTTGATTTATGATAAACAATGTATACCGACCAACTGAATCACAAATGTAGTGTACAAGGAAGGTTTTACCTATTTGTAACATATTTTTGTAATCTTAATTATGTAATTTATGTAATTTTAATGTAAATTGTAACAGTATTAACCGTAGATGATAATTTTGTTGACTGTATTTCACTTAGTGGTTTAAGTTTAAAATTTTAATCAACTACCCGTGTAATACACATGCCTCAAACTAGTTCTAATGACATATAACTCTTCTAAATACCTGATTTTTGGGATCCTCCCAAAGCCTAAGAGGTTCTTCTCCTGCCGAGGTTGAACAAAGATACATGAAAACAGGGCCAAAAACTTTCTTCCATTTCTCACTGTCTTTAAATTTAATAACTAAATCGCTTCCTCCATAATGTGTGCTAACAAACATCTGCAAGTTCTTGAAATAAGATGCATATATGTGTATAAAATTGCTACTAGGATAATTTGATGATCAATGTTGTTATTCTTATAGCTAAATTTGTCGGTCCCACATGGGAAGTAAGCTCTTGTTTCATGGGACCGCCTGTTCGAAACTCATTACTGGGCGTAATTTGCCAAAATCCAACCGGAGGATCGGTGGATATCCATCCATGGACCTTTAGATCCTCCGTTTCACATGAATATTGATATTTATCATCTACCTGCGTACCAAAAACAAAAACCTTTATTTCTAGAGGAAAAGGAAAGCATACATACAACACACATAAGCATATGGGGGCTTGTGACAGTCTTGTGCACTACTGATATTTATCAACTTGCTTCGAAAGGTTAACCATATACCTCTCCTTTGAACTCGGGTTCCACTGGATCAACAAGAAGTACAGCTTCTGGATAAGCCAAGGGCTTACCTCTTTTAGATGATCGATCATCAGGCAAAGGCATATGCCTTTGTCTATAATCAGACATCGCCATATAGTGAAACCTGTATTTAAAACAGATGCCATTATTATTATTATTATTATTATTATTATTATTATTGTTATTATTATTATTATTATTATTATTATTATTATAGTGAACGGACACTTAGATAAAAATGCAAGACAATGGAAAAGTGTTTACTTGTCTTTCCTAAGTTTAAAAACTATGCGCGTTTCAGCAAGACTGAAACCGGGCCATCCCTCCAAGTGTTCATAGATAGCATACGAGTAGAAACCCGAAGAATCACGAAGCAACACAAACCTATTAAAATTGTAACATCAGTCTTTTTTTTTCCTTCTAAAAAATCAATTAGAAAGTTGCGTGTATCCATCACCTTTTGTCTATCTTCAGCGGGGCATGCTTTCCCTCTAGCGACGAATTCCATGTTCTCGAAAATGAGAGTTCCACTTGTTCCTTCGTTTCAGCTATAACCTCACAGTTTGTTCCTACGACCCTATATATGTATTGTGATTTATGTTGAAGGTTATAGCTTTAATGACCAAGATGTGAATGATTGGATGTCGATGATTCATATTACCTTTCAAAAGTCCCTGTTGTTCCAAGACTTCCTGGTGGACTCCAAACGAGGTCCCAGTACCTATTAATATTGCATTTGACACCACTATTAAGGGGGAAAGCATGGAAAAGACAAGATGTGCCGTGGAGTGTATTGTTCATTTTGTTTATCGATTGCATTCTCTCTCTCTTTTTTTTTTAATGGTTAGCGAATAGAAACCCAGCTATCTGGATAACTTAGTGGCAAAAGGTGAGCCCAAAAGTGTGCGATCACAGAGAGCGCTGAGTAGCCCAAGCATACCCATCTCTTGTTTCGGGGAAAACCCTCGGCCCATATATTACGCTAAAATCCGGATTGTGAGAGCCAGATGATCAGTTACACGTAATTCCGTCAAATTTAGCAACAAAATGAAGAATAAAAAAAAGAAAACAGTTGTGTTACATGTAATTGCTACATTTATGTAACATGTGAATTACATTTAAACAAATAAAGGACTGAAATGATTTTTTACCCTTGATTTGATTCATCATTGTTTACTTCCAACAAATTACTGATTCCTTTGTATTGTATGTCTATAATATAACCTTCCGGATTCGAAAAAGTCATCCGGACAATGCCATTACTCATTACTACCTACACAAACATTTTTTGAGATCAATTGTTAGTAACAGTAACAGTTACAGTAATAATATAAATAATAATTCCCTATTTGTGGCCTAGTAGTAGGACGGCTTGGGTTCTCTAATTGAGACCCAAGTTCGATCCCCACTTGTGTCACTTTGTTGGATATTCGCAATGAATGATTCCCAAGTTCGGTCCCCATATATCAAAATGCCCATTCTCTAACGGCTGAGCAAACAAAGATCTAATGTCATGACATAAAGTGGAGGAATTTGGAGATGTCATAGGTGCAAGTGTACTATTTTACAAACCAGGTTTTCTTGGTGGCTGGACAAATCGTCGGAGATTGTGGTGTGGACAGTCGAAAGGTGAGCAGATGGTCGATGACTTAGGGGTGTTCAAAAGTATCCGAATTCGAATTCGTATCCGAATTATCCGACCATCCGAATTTTCGGATATCCGAAAATTCGGATATCTGAATCCCGGATATCCGAATCCCGAATATCCGAAAATTTGGATTCGGATACCAGTTTTCAGATTTTTCGGATAATTCGGATATCCGATATCCGAAACATTAATATATATATATATATATAGGGGATGGATCTTGCGAGAAGTGATATTACAGCGAAAATGAAAGTATAACTCCATTAATCCCTAATTTCACTCCTTTTCATATGATGTTACATACATATATGTAGGTTAGTTGTATTTATGTTTTAATTACACATTCAAACCTACCTACAAACATATAAATGTACCGAGCCACATTCAAACCTATGTACCTACACACATACAAACATACATACACATATACAAATATACGTACCTACACACATACATATGCACCTACACAACATACCTACACATAAGAAAAGGAGTGAAATTAGGGATTAATGGAGTTACACCTTCACTTCTCGCACTTCTCGCTGTAAAAAAACTTCTGAAATGATCCAATACCTATATATATATATATATATATATATATATATATATATATTAATTAATAATATATATCACTACTTATCCATATTATCTTGAAACCCTAATATAATCCCTTCCTTGTTTTCTCTCATCTCTGGAGTGCCGACACCACCACGCAAACTCTCCGATTACCATCAAACCCTCAACCAGCCGCCAAATTACAGAATTCACCAGCTTGCTGTTCACCGGAATAACAAATCTGGGGATGGAGATCCACGACTTAGGTCGATTAAGAGGGAGATGAGACGCAGTGATTGGTTGCAGGCAGTGGTTCGTGGCCGGTGGTGGTTTGTGTACGTACAGTGATGATTCATGGTTCTTCAGTTACTCAAGAAGTGGAATTTAGAAAAATGAAACAAATTAATTAAAAGCGAAGTTACTTTTATGAAAATCTTCAAAACTTAGGTTCACTCCTGTGGAAGTCTTTGATGATCCTTGCGCTCCTGTTATATATAAATCACTACTTTAAGTAAGTCCTCCAGTTGCAGAAAAATATGAATATAAAATATAAACCTGATGAATGTATGAAGAAGCAGCTCAAAGCACACAGAAAAACGATGAGAGTATACATGGAAGCGTTTTCTTGTTTTTGTTACATTATTTAAAGCTATATAAACAGTATATGGACGCATTCAATACAAATTCATATTTAAATAAAGAAATATGAAAACTATGTACACACTTTTGTCGACATTCCTTTCACTCACTTTATGAGATTAACGTTTTATTTAACACTAACTACTGTGTTCCCTTTACGCGTGTTGTACAAGGAATTTGGTAACAGGATCGAGTTTTTAAATGCAAATATACAAACATATCATAACGACTATCACCTCGATAAAAAAACTATTTATCTAAGTATGAAATAAATGGTTTATATCAGTTCGGCTCATTATAGTATCAACATGGTACTGCACTCCTATATAACTTACAAAAAAAATTATATTCTATTGCAAACACAACTTCGTTTTCAACGAAACTTATATACATTGTTGTGAAAACACATTTGTTTTAATTGTGCAACATAAATGAAATAAACATGTCGTAATAACATACTAAAAAAACTAAACAAAACCTTATATGGTTGACATTAAAAAAGATCAGTAACTTAAATATACATATATAATAACAAATTAGAGAACATATTAAAACCATGAATCCTGTAGTGGACAAATTAAACGAAGTTTAGCAAAAAAGAAAGTTTGGGATCAAATTAAAACATTTTAGAACTTTAAAGGGGCTAATTTAATATAACCTAAATGTTGAGGGACTAAAAGTGCAAAATTTTAAAATATACTATAGCAGCTAGATTTTCAATATATAGTATAATTATTTGTATCGTTGGGTAAGGTTAAAATAAAAAGTACAATAAAAATGATAAATGTAAGAAGGAATCTAATTTATTGATTTTAGATTTAGATGGTGGAGATTAATTTAAGAATAAGAACTGATTAGGATGGCATTAAGGTAATAACCCACTTATGATAACTTCTCTCGCATGCAAGACACATGTTAATTCTCCCAATATTTTAAAACGTCCATAACTTTTTCATACGGCATTTAAAAAAACTCATCATAATAACAAGTGTTTTTTTATTTTTGTATGAAAATCTTATTGTTATATAAAAATAAACAAAAATTAATGTTTTTTTATATTATGTTATTTGGTTATTTATTGTGTTTTTTATGCATTGTGTTATAAATTTAGTCATTGTGTTTTCCAATTTATACTCATATTAAAGATAAAATTTAAAACAAAGATTACATCATTGTGTCTTTTTGTTCGGCATGTGTATGTGTGCTCAACATTTGTCTTTCTACTTATCATTTCATTTTAGTCATTTTGTAATACATTTATTATCTTTTGTTCGGAATTAACATGTGACCTTTACTTAATTTAAGAAAAATAGAGTTATGTTAATTGTATATTACGTTCAAGTCATTGTGTAATATGTAGTTCCCATTGTGTTTTACGTTTCAGGTCATTGTGTTATATGTATTCACCAATTTGTCTTACGTTTCAGGTCACAGTGTTATATGTATTCATCATTGTGTTTTATGTATTAAATAATGTGTTATTATTTTTTTATTATATTTAAATATTATTATTACACAACGGTGTTATTAGTATTAAACAAAACACAATGATGAGTTAAAAGACACAAAGACAAACAATAACACTCAATGACGAAAAAAGACACAATGGTAAGCAAAAAGATATAATGACTTAATTTTTGCTTTAATTTTTATATAACAAAATTATACTCATAACAAAGATAAAAAAACGTTTGTTCTTATGGTGATTTTTTATTTATTTTTTTTGAATATCATACAAAAATGTTATAGACTTATAGACGTTTTAAAATGTCGGAGGAATTAACATTTGACTTGCATGTGGAGAGAGAAAATATGTACTATTACTTTTATACCATTTTTTCCTTTGGTCTCCACTTGACACATGTCAACTAATTAAGACTTCTCACAATTTTTATTTTTGTTAGCCTTTTAGAATAACCCAACATTTGTATTGTTATCATGCTAATTTAGTTTTTTTAAGTTATACGTACGGGATCAAGTTAAATTGAAAACCAAACCAAATTATAAAAGCATTAACAGATTAAATTTATCATTTTTTACTCTTTAATTTAACTAAAATTCATACTGTTTAAAAATCTAATACTCATTTTAGAATTTTTCCACAACCCATTCACCAATTTTATCTTTATATTACTCAGAAACAATTTCTTTATTATATTTCTCATTTTTATACACTTACGATAACTTAAAGAATAATGAATATTAATTTTTTATATATAAAAAGTTGGTCTATCAACTTTTTATAATTTAAGATTGGGATAAACATATAGTGGATTTGTTAAAGTTACTTTTTCTTAAGATTCTTTTAAAATTTAACAATGGGAGATAAGAGCATTCACATCCAATTCTCTACCTCAATATCTAAAAGTATATTAAAAATCACTACATTTTTCTTTCATTTTTCAATTAAATAATAATTTTTTATACATTTATCAATATTATTTATCTTTCCTTCATTCACAACCACTTTAAAAATATATTAAAAAAGTAAATGGTATGAACGGTACTTTTTTAAATATACAGAAAAATCACTATATTTATCTATCCTTCACTCAAAACACCTTAAATTGTCCCTTACATTATAAAACTTCACTTACATTTTTTTAATTGATTAAATATGAATGCTCTAAGATATGAGATGATGAATAGGATAAGAATCCTCTAACAACATTGAATGGCATATTTATTAGTGAATATATATTCCTTATTATATAATTGTGATATGCTTTATACTGGTACTTAAATACGAGTTTTTGTTAACCATCACAGCAAATAACCATTTATTTGAACACATTAAAAGTTAAAATATTTTATATTTTTTACACTTAAATCAGATTAACAATTACATAAACTATTTTGTTAACGGCGCAAATGGCTATTGATTAAATTTATCATATCGAGATTATTTGGTCTTTTGATCCACAGAAAACTCTCACGTAAGGGATGGGCACTCGCTCGAAGTCATGACAGTGTGGTGTGGTAAAATTTGTCCAGTTCAAGAACCCAGTAAAATCTCGTTCAGTTCAAAAATTCAGTTATTGAACGTCATCAGCTCGCTTAGTATCCTATTATCACTTGTCGCCGCAAAAATTAAATTCTTTTACTTTAAAGTTGGCCCTTAAGGTCAGTTATATTTGTTTTATTTTAAAATAAGTAAATTATACATAATTTGTTATTTTTGTGTTGATGCTTAAAGGAGAAGACAAGGAGTCCCCGACAAAAATTGGTCACGGACAAATCAGCGATAATATAAGCATACGCGTGAGACTCACCAGGTAAAATTTAAAACCATAACCCTTAATTAAAAATAGATATAAAAACAATATGTTGTATTTATTATGTTTTAAATAAATATGTTAATTTTTTTTTTGTTTTACGTGGGTCGTGACTCATTTAGTTTCTGGTTTAGTTTCAACGTCGTAAATTGATACTAATCGATTTCGCGTCAACTCACCATCACATGTTAAATTTTCTTCCTTTTTTTGGCGATGACTAATTTATTTATGGTTTCGTTCCGGTGTTAACCTGTAGTTTGTCGATGGAATCGTGCGGTATGGCTATGCGTTTCTTCTTTTGGGTTTATTACCGTTACTGTTGTGAACTTATATTGAGTTACCGACATAATTTAGGTTGCCGCAACGCGACGAATACTAAAAACCTAATTGTTTTTACAGACTCTAGTTACACATACACGTTGTGTATTTAAAATATATTCTGTTAACTTGTTAAGATACCTACATTCAGTGGATGAGTTGAAGCAGGCGTGTGGGATGGCTTATCCTTTCATGCCTTTTGTATTCTTCATAATATCTGTGGAATTATGGGTCTTTACGGTATGTGCATACGAACAAATTCTACTTATTATTTTAATTATATAAATTAGTTTTTATCCCCCATATTATGAGGGTTGTTTAAAATTTTCATTTCTATATTTCCGTTTCTAATATTGTGAATGTAGTATTTTGAATTTTAGTTTATTTATTGTAAGAATTAATAATATACTTGAACTTGTTTTTATTAATTTATGTTGGGTTACGTTCATCTTTTAATGAAAAGTTGAATGAATTATCTACTTAATTTTTAGATTTATTCGTTTATGTTCATTTGTTATAATTTGGATATTATTTTGTGAAACTTTTCATTTAAGTTAAACTTAAAAGAAAAAAGAATCATCTAACTAAATTCACATTGACAAATTAAATTATGGGGTTTGTTTTACATTTTATGTTTATAATATTTGTATATTTTTTATATTTTAATTTTATTTATTGTAAGACAATTAATAATATACATAGGGTTTGATGATAAAATAGTTTCACGAATAAAGGGATGTTATTACCCGTTTAAAAGCTATATAGGTTGGATGAGACCCATGACCCGTTTATTTTTTTTACTATAAAATTGTTTCATAATTATAAATAGTATTTTTTGTTTTCTAAAAAAAATAGGATATCAATTTTTAGTATATTCTTATTTTATATGATTTCCATATATATTATTTGGTGAGATCAATTTGTAATATAATGAGATGTTATGTCACACCCCCATCATAGGCCTAGGAATGCGACTCGACTGTTGGTACCATATTTGTAAATAAATCAGAGTTACGAGTTATTAGCGGAAGTCTTTATAAAACATGTGGATATAAGTTATAAATATTTACATTACAAAAGATGAGACAAAAGTCACAATTTAAGTTTACTTGTTTATAAGTTTACAAAACCACCATTTAATTATATTTAAGTTTAACAAAAATTATCCGAGCCATCGGATTCTTGAGCCCTTCGTCTTCTCAAGCTCTATTATTGATTACCTGCAAAATGTTATAAAAATACGTCAGCAATGATTGCTAGTGAATACGCTGACGCAAAATATTTTCTTTTACTTTGTTACCCCTCGAGGGTTACGCAAGCCTCGGCCCATCTTGGCTTAGGAATAACAACGTTAAAAAAACATCATTATAAACTCGAGTCTCTACACTAGGTCACCCCAGCAAAACACCGCATCGTTTCGACGTACTTAGGTACCATAAATATACACAAGGTCATTCTCACTCGAACATACTTTGGTTCGGCCCATCGTGGCTGGAGGTCGTGACCAGGCGTGGTGCGATGTGCCCACCGCATTTAACCACATATGTAAGAATCCAGACAAACGTATAATAGAACCACCGGATAGGTCAAAGCCGTTTGAGATTATATGCGATGCTAGTGATACTACTATCGGAGCGGTTTTGGGTCAACGAATTGATAAAAAGCCGGTGGTAATTTATTATGCGAGTAAAACTTTATCCGAAGCCTAACTTAATTATACAACCACCGAAAAAGAATTGTTTGCAGTGGTGTATGCTTTGGATAAGCTTCGCTCATATATTTGGGGGAGTAAGGTTATCGTTTATTCAGACCATAGCGCGGTTCGATATTTGATGGAGAAGAAGGATGCAAAAGCACGGTTAATTAGATGGGTATTGCTTTTGCAAGAGTTCGATTTAGAAGTTCGGGATAAAAAGGATGTGAGAATGTAGTGGCGGATCACCTTTCCCGAATTCCATTGGAGGGTGTTGATGACCCGATGAAGATAAACGAACGGTTTCCCGATGAACAATTGTTAGTCGTGTCGACTACACTATGGTATTCCCACTTTGTGAATTATTTAGCAACGGGGTCTATTCCAAGTCATTGGGTGAAGAAAAGAAGACAACGGTTCATGGCCCAAGTGAAACAATATATTTGGGATGAACCGGATTTGTTCAAGATTGGTTCGGATCAAATGATAAGGAGGTGTATTCCCGATTCTAAAGTGTGGGAAGTTTTGACTCATGCACATACATTGGCGTGTGAAGGTCATTTTAGTGGTCAAAAGACGGGTTATCGGGTGCTCCAATGTGGGTTTTATTGGCCCACCATTTTTAAAGATTCAAGTGAGTATGCCCGACATTTTTTGAATTGTCAAAAGTTGGGTAGTATCTCGAAACGGGATGAAATGCCATTGCAACCGATTTTGGTATTAGAGATTTTCGATGTATGGGGATTTGATTTTATGGGCCCGTTTCCAAACTCGAATGGATATTTATATATCTTGGTTGCGGTTGATTATGTGTCCAAGTGGGTAGAAGCGGTGGCAACAAGAACAAATGACCATTCGGTAGTTTGTAAATTCGTTCAATCAAACATCTTTGCTCGGTTTGGCATCCCGTGGGTGATTATTAGTGATGGTGGGTCACATTTCAAGAATTTCAACTTCGGAAAGCTTCTAAAAAGGTACAATGTGAATCACCGAATTGCTACTCCTTATCATCCACAAACAAGTGGACAAGTTGAAGTGTCTAATCGCCAAATTAAAGAAATCTTGATGAAGACGGTGCGGGTCGATAGGAAGGATTGGTCTTCTAAGTTAAATGATGCATTGTGGGCGTATTGGACCGCTTACAAAACTCCTATTAGCACAACTCCTTATCGGTTAGTTTATGAGAAAGGGTGTCATTTACCAATGGAGTTGGCACATAAGGCATTTTGGGCGATCAAGAATGTTAACGCGGATTATAAGGAAGCGGGTGAATTGAGAAAGATGAAATTGAATGAGATCGAGGAAATCCGGGATGAAGCATATGAATGTGCTTCCGCGTACAAAGACAAACTAAAGGAAGTCCATGACGCAAAGTTGAGAAAAAGGACTTTTGAAGTGGGTCAAAAGGTGTGGTTGTATAATTCAAGGCTAAAGTTATTTCCGGGTAAGTTAAAGAGCAAGTGGATGGGCCCATATATCATCACAAAAGTGGGTCAGTTTGGTGATTTGGAGATAGAAGATGTTCAAGAGCAAACAAAACAAGTGGTGAATGGTCAAAGACTTAAACCTTACTTGGAAGGAAAGGACATCAATATGCTCGATGTGGACCGGGTGAGTTATTTATTACACTCACCAGATGAGGAAACGAATTAAAAAGGCCATGGTATGTTGTATATTTTAGTTTAGGTTAATTTAGTTTTTTATTTAAAATTTATTTTAAAAATTACCTTCCTCGCTTTGGAGTTGTCCAAACCAAGTGTGGGAAAGTCTTTGTAATTTTTATACCGTGTTGAGGACAACTCGGGTTTTTCATGGGGGGGGGGGGGGGTAGGGTAATTTTATTTTTAATTTATTTTAGTAAATATGTTTTTAATATTGTTGTTTATTTTGGTCTTAAAAATTTTTTTTTTGTAAAGAGGTGAACCGTGGACCACGGTCCAGACCGTGACTCACGGTCGGTTCCACGGTAGAGGAGGGTACCACGGTACGGTGCTGTCTGTTTGGTTTGAAACAACTCAACCGTGACCCACGGTTCGGACCGTGGGCCACCTTCCACTCTGATTCAGCGACCAACGATAAGTCAACCGTGACCCACGGTGGGAACCTTGGGCCACGGTCCGATCGGGACTGCAACATGAGACCGGATTTTGGTAATTATAAAACAATAATATTTAATTTTAAACCAATCTAACACCACACAATTCACCAACCATTTTTGACAAAATGGCAAAAGACGTCCTTTACGTTTGAACGTTTTTTCAGTAGACGTCCTTTAGCGAAAGAAATGGCAGAATACATACTTCACGTTTCAAATCTCTTTCATGTTAAGTCCTTTAGTGCTAACCCAGTTAATTTTTCTTGTTAAATTTGAACATGTGCAAGGCACATGAGGGGTAGTATTGTAATTTACATATTATTTAATAAATAAAAGTAAAAAGATTAAAAAAATTTTAAAAATATATATTTCTCTCCTACTCTCTCTCTCCCCTTCTTTTTTCCCACTCTCTTCTTTCTTCTTCTTCTTTCTTCACTTCTGGCCAGATGAAGGCAACCACCACCACAATCGGCCATCGTCGTCGGAAAAACCTCGCTCCGAATCTCCCCATATCGCCACATTATTTCCTCAACAAACCGCCGCCACCACACAACCGCAATCAACTAACACTATCTACCCACAATTGTCAAAGATCTCAATGACTTTATACCTCGTCGGCCGTGGTTGCTGGTTGAGGCGGAAGCGGAGCCGGAACTGGCGATGATTGCAAGTGCATAGCTTCCAAAAGCCCTAATTTTAAGGATCTAGGGTTTCAAAATACTCATCACCCTCTTCTCGATTTCATCCCCTAAAAACCCTAATCGAACTTCTTGGATTTGGGGAAGAAGATGAGGTTGAGCCGTTGAGGAGAGTATTGTGATGGTGTGGACGGGTGGTGGCGGCGTAAGGTGGTGGGTAGTGGCGGCGTAAGGTGGTGGGTGGTGGTAGATTAAGGTGGCGGTGGCGGTCTGGAAGAGGTGGTATTGGCTGGTTGTTGGTGGATATTAAAGGAGAAGGAAGATGGGGGTGGTATGGAATCTCTTTTCATTATTGATGGTACATTGTATTGAAGTTGTAAGTTTGTTATGATTGTTTATATGTACCCACTTGCTTGTTTGAATAAAGAGTATGATGATTATATGGTATGGTTGTGGATAGTAGATAATTGTTACAAACATATGTTTGTATATTTATTAATTGGAAATTATTTGTTGAAGCAAGTGTTGAAATTTTTTGTGAATTGATTAACAAGTGACTATCCACAACCATAGTAACAAGCAAGTGTGGGGATGTGTATGTTGATTAAACTTGGTTGTTTGCTTGGTTGTTTGTTGTGTGTAGATGGGTACAACCGCTGACAAGGGAAAGTCAAATGCATCAACTTCTAGTGGTCGAGCAGCCCAATTAAAGAGGCAAAGAATGCAGGAAGAACAAGCAAACGTGCCAGTACAAATGGTAAAACCCACTTGGAAAGGTGGGGGATTGTTAAAGTACGCGTTGGAATGGCAACCGGAGCTGTTCATTGATAAGATGGCCACGTTAAATAACCGAATTGAAGGATTTATGTGTGAGAAGGAAGTAAACGATCCCGGTTTTGAGGCTTTTGGGATAGTTGATAAATTTGAAGCTTTGGGTTGGGAAGCAGCCCTTAAGTGTAACGATGAGGAAGTTAACACGTTGTATGAAAGAGAAATTGAAGAATGGGTGTCCACATTGAGATGTCCTCCCTACAAGAAGGGACACAATATGAAATTAACTGGATCAGCGGGTGGACAGGAAGTCGTGATGACTTTTGACACATTTAATCAAATCGCTCTTTTTGACAGTAAACCAAGCACCTCATATATTTACCCTTCTGTCAAATAATTTTTTGAATGTCCTGACAAGCACCCCCAATGGTACAACATGTTAACAAAGGTGGTTAGACCAAGAGAATGTTTTAGTGGTCAGATCATGAGAAGAGATTTGAAGATTGAGGCGAAGTTGTTAATGTCCATTTGCTTATATAATGTGGTGCCACGTCGGGGGGACATTTCGGTAGTGAGAACCAGTGATATTCCTGTTATGTATGCATTGATGTGTGGAAAGCCTCTAATTTCTTTCCGATATTTAGTAATGCACAACATTTGGAACAGTCGAGAAAGTAACAAGCGGAAGTTAATTTCGCATTGTCGACTGATTACGGCATCGCTAAAGTATCATGGTGTGATAACTGATGGGTCGGTGGGAATAACCAAAGTGTTCAAGGAGTTTAAGTTGTCGGATTTGCCGGGTTGGAAATACACTCGAACTAATAGGCGTCATGTGCTTGTGAGTGATTAGGTGAGGTGGAGTGTAGTAAGAGAGGATGTTGAAGTGGAGGAGGATGAGGAGAGAGAACAGGTGGAAGAGATAGGTGAGCCCGATTACATGGATGTGTGCAGTGGTAGTAGTTCCCAACATGGGGGTTGAGATTATTCGGAAGGTTATAATTCTTATGGTAACAATTGGGCCCATGAGGGGTCCATGAATGAGGTGGTGGAGAGGCATAGGCCCTCCACATATGAGAATTTGTTGGAAGAGTCACGCGCATTATTCGACCATCAGACGTTTATGGGGGCATATGCTGAACGGGCTGAAAAAGAGAGGCACGACCGGTTGGAAATGTGGAACCGTGCCAATGCATATGGGCGGGAACATGAGATGAACATGAGGTACTTGGATGATCGTAATCGGAGGATGCATGATCAGTGGCATGCAGGTGAACTGATCGTGTCGGATCCACAAATGGTAGATTACACAACTCTACCCCCGTATGACGGTTCGGTACGATATCCCGAACCACCACTTCATCACTCCATGTGGATCAACCCGATGCAATCAATGGCGCCACCACCACCACAAGAAGAAGGAAGCAGCGGCGGCGATGGGACGTTTAACTTTGGCCAGTTCTCAGAGTTTATGACATCTATCTTCGGGCCGGCCCACCCGCCTTACAACTAATCGAGCCGCTTGATGCCAGGTGAACACTGTTCTGTATATTACTGTATAGTTGTTATTTTGTTTGTTTTTTTGGGTTGATGGGTGGTCGATAAAATACTTTTGATTAAGTATTATGGGAATATGTTGGAATGAAGGTGGTGTTTAGCAAGTGGTTTGTTTTGTTTTATTTTTCTTAAAACCGTACATTGGGGACAATGTATCCCATGTGTGGGGATGAGGAAAAATTTTTTTTCGTTTGTTTTTATTTGTTTTGTAAAATCAAAAAAAAATAAAAAAAATAAAAATCAGAAAAAAATTAAAAAATCAGAAAAATAAACAAAAGTTATAAAAATGTTTTAATGAAACCGGAAAGTGGTAAGATGGCGGGGTGAAGTTTTGGGTCCCTTTTCATGGTCACAATTCCTTTAATGACATGTGCCTAGTTGTTTAAAAAAAAGGAAAATTAAAATGGACCGTTTAGATGGGATAACGAGTCATGGGGACGGGTACACATGTTTCATATCGGCAGCCTAATTCCTCCGGTAAGTGTGTGAGATTTGCTTTATATATAATACACATATAATATATAGTATATAAACATGTCATATGAGTGCCATTATAGAGAGTAACCGGTATGCCCATGATATCTAGAACTTGGTTGTCTCATGCATTTCGTGATCTTAATACCAACACCTGTATGGAGAAATAGGACTTTAGAAAACCCATTTTATATTGGCCTTACACAAAAAAAAAATAAAAAATAAAAAAATAAAAAAAAAATACTCCCTACCCTACATTATCCTTAGGAGCCAATTGTTGCCTATCCCATTTTTCTTTGTTCTTTTTAACCCACAATACAAGCCATGTTAGCCTTGACTTTTTTGTTTTAACCCTGTGGATGAAACCCGGTATGTTAAGAGTTGGATATAAGTTGTGTGTCGAGCATAGTACACAATGTACGTATGTCTCGGGTCAGTTGTTTGTATATATTAATGTTAGTATTATCAAAAACAAAAGTTGGAAAATCAAAGAAAAGCTCAAAAGAGTGGATGTTTGAGTTAGTATCGTTTGTAAATAGTTGTGAGTGAGTTGTTTATTTGTTGAATAAATTGGGTTTCATCCACCATAAGTCACTAAATAAATCCGCTTCCACACCCTAACCTAAGCCACAACAAAACCCTTACTTCTATTCTCTATGCAACCGGTGGGTATTGGGTAGAGATATGACTTGCTTCCAAGCTTATTACATTGTGTTCATACTTGGTATTGAAGGCAGAGAGATACTAGCACATTTTATGCTGGTCCAGATATTAAACCGAGAGGAGAGATGTTATATTATGAGGGGTGTAATCATGTGTGCCCTAACCGGAAATAAAGTAAACTCGTTTGGGTGGTTCCATAGTTTTAAATTGTAACATCAAATTATTTGGTGGGTTATCAAATTGGACAGTGTCAGTTCTTAGGAATAGGGTATGACTTGGGACCTTAACTGAACCGGTTTTGTGGTAAGATTGGTGGATACAAGTTGAACGGAATAGAAAAGTTTGTGTTGAGATGTTGCTTGAGGGCAAGAAACGATTAAGTGTGGGAATGTGACGGGTGGTCCATGGGACAACCCTTAAGTGACTTAAATCCGTTAATAATCATGTTTTGAATTTGTTTATTTTGTGCAATTAGATAACTACGGCGTTGTTAGTGAATTGTAGGTAAAAGGAGGTTCCGGAGCTTTTAAGACGTATAACGAAGAAACCCAAGGAACCGGAGATGCGAAAGAAGTCAAAAATAAGTGAAAGCGAGGTGCATGGTCGGTGTCCACCGTGACTCACGGTTCAGACCGTGGGCCACGGTCCAAAGAAGATCAAATGGACAAAGGCCACCGTACCGTGGCACTCTGTCCCACCGTGGAGCTCACCATGACCCACTGTTGAACCGTGGGCCACGGTCCAGGATTTTCAGGAAACCACCGTGACCCATGGTGTGAACCGTGGGCCACGGTCCAGAGTCGTAACTGCCGATTTTTATTCTTATTTTTTGAGTTTTTGGGCTGTCTTTTCATCATCTTTTCATTCACAACAAGCTAGAGACGAATTTTGGAGATTGAAAACAAGACTTTGGTGATTCTAATCAATTTTTTGGGTTTATGATTCGTTCGATTATCTTAATTAAGGTGATGATTAATCAAACAATGTGTGGCTAGTACTATTATGTTCTCTCCCGAATTGTAAGGGTTTCAATTGATAACTTGTTATTCGTTTATGTTATTTGTGGGATAATGTTTTGATTCTATGATTATATTACTTTGGTGATTATGATTTTGATTAGTAATTGTTAATATAGTGTAAACCCGTGTTCTTGATTATCCGTTCTTGGTGCCATAGGCAATCGGGATTTAGTACAAGAGAGTTAGGGTTAACTATATAAAACTGATTATTGAGTGACAACCTTGCGTTTTCATAATTCAAGTACTTAGTCCTCTTTTATAACTGTAACACGCATTTTCACGAACTATGTTTATGTAGTTCATCCCACAAGTAAATGTTAACTGTATCAATACTGAAAACCTGGTCTTCGGGAGAGAGCATTCTTTCTCTTATTGTTTAAAGCTCGTTTAATTGTTTTAGTTATTTTCGTTAATCAAAATCAAACAACCAACTATATGAATTTAATTTTTGCATTTAGTTTAATATAGATAAATTTCATAACTACTTCGTAACACGATTCCACAAACTCCATGTGTTTGATACCCGCTTACCGCTAGCTAATAGTTGTAATCGGTTTATTTTTGAGTGAGTCTTCAACCTCGCGTCAATACATTTCTTTTTCTTTCTTTCTTTTCTTTGTTTTATCATTTATTCTCAAGGTATAATATGATTTCGACTTAGGGCTTAAGCCTTTAATATAATATTATATTATATTCGTTTGACATTAAGCCTAACCTTGTTGGCGTTTGGAAATTCCTAAGGATGCGAGCAGCACTTCCACGCCACTTGATCAACCCTTCTTACGTCCAACGAAATCACCAATCTTTATCGCTCTTCGGCACGCTTCTCGAGGCACCAACACTTCACGACACGCACTTCGAGATGATCGTCGGGATGTAATAACAGCACCACCTTCTTGTTCGGGATGTCGTCGAGGAGTGGTATGAATATCGAGGTATGGCACGAGAATCAAGGAATTGGGCACGATTTTCGAGGTGGATCGGTGGTACGAACTTCGAGGTATAGTGAGAGAGTAGAGAGAGAGTAAGATACTGAATTTTGGTGTGAGTTTATGAAGACCCGAGGCTGCTATTTATAGGCAAAATCTGGGTTCCCATCGAGGTACGCGCCCGCCTCCTGGGCACCCGTCGTGTACCGCGATGTAGCCTTGGTGACGCAGATAGTAGGTCTGCCACGTGTCGCCACGTGGCAGACGGTCTGCCACGTGTTGACACGTGGCGGACGTCGTGACACGTGTGGCCACGTGTCGGGACACGTGGAAACCGGTGTGCCACGTGTGGACACGTGGTGAAAAGGTGTCAGGCGTGTTAGGCCACGTCATCGCGGTACGCGATGACGTAGGCTCAACGGCGATCGCGTATCGTTGTTGACCTCTTCTAGAATCTTTGACTAAGCCCCATCGCGGTACGCGATGGGCTCTTCTTTTGTCCGGTCGCGTATTGCGATAGGACAAGAAAAATAGAATTTTCATTTTAGACACTGAAGTTTGGAAATTGGCAGAATTAGTTCCTTAACTTTGGAAACTTGACATTTTTGGCCCAAAAATTTCCGTGATGTTACATCCTCCCCACCTTGAAATAAATTTGGTCTTCGAGATTGCTTCCCAAGAATATGCGGGGGTATTTCTTTCTCATTTCGGACTCGAGTTCCCAAGTATACTCGGGTACTCGTCGGGAATCCCATTTTACTTTCACGATTTTCAAAGTTCGTCTTTTAAGTTTCTTAAATTTTTAATCTTTGATTTGGATTGGTCGTTCTACGAATTTTAAGTTTTTGTTGATCTCAACATCTTTTAACAGCATCGAGAGAGATTCATCGGCTAAACATTTACGCAGATTCGAGATATGGAATACGTCGTGTATCCCTTGCATTTCCTCGGGTAGTCGCAATCGGTATGCGACGGTACCAATTCGTTCAAGTACCTCAAAGGGTCCAACGAATCGAGGACTCAACTTTCCTTTCTTGCCGAAGCAGACTACGCCTTTCCATCGCGAAACTTTCAAAAGAACCTTATCACCAATATTGAACTCTAACGGCTTACGACGAACATCGGCGTAACTCTTTTGGCGATCACTTTCCGTCTTAATTCGTTCTCGGATTTGAATTACTTTGTTGGTGGTTTCTTGGACTATTTCAGGTCCAGATAATTGATTATCTCCGGTTTCAAACCAGCACACGGGCGTCCTACATTTTCGACCATATAATGCCTCGAATGGTGCGGTTTTAATGCTCGTGTGATAACTATTGTTATACGAGAATTCCATTAGGGGTAAGTGGTCATCCCAACTTCCACCTAAGTCTATCACACATGCACGGAGCATATCTTCCAACGTTTGGATTGTCCTTTCGCTTTGCCATCGGTTTGTGGATGATAGGCGGTGCTAAGGTTTAACTTTGTGCCGAGTGCTTGTTGGAAGCTATTCCAGAAATGTGACGTGAAACGAATGTCTCGATCAGAAATTATGGACAGTGGCACTCCATGTAAAGCCACAATGTTGTTAACATAGATACGAGCTAGTTTGTCCATTGAGTACGACTCATTGATGGGTATGAAGTGTGCAGATTTCGTTAATCTATCCACAATTACCCATATTGCATTGTGTTGACGAGTTGTTTTAGGGAGTTTGGTAATGAAATCCATAGTAATCGACTCCCACTTCCATTCGGGAAGTTCGGGTTGCTGAAGCAATCCCAAAGGCTTTTGGTGTTCAGCCTTGACCTTCGAACATGTCAAACATTTTGCCACATGCGAAGCGACATCCCTTTTCATTCCATTCCACCAATAGTTCGCCTTAAGATTATGGTACATTTTGTCGCCCCTGGGATGCATCATGTATTTCGACTTATGAGCATCGTTCAAGATTTTTTCACGCAATCCTCCAACAATTGGTACCCAAATTCGGTTTCCCATTCTAAGAATACCATCATCACCTTTGACTAACGAGTCAATGGTGCCATTACGTTTTTCATTAGAGATTTGGTTTTCGTTGATCGCTTGAGTTTGAGCGGATTTGATTTGGTCAACAAGATCGATTTGAAGTTCTAGCCTTAATGCGAGGACTCTTTTGGGCTTTTCATGCTCTTTACGACTTAAGGCATCAGCCACAACGTTGGCTTTACCTTCATGATAAACTATTTCGCAGTCATAGTCGTTGAGAGTCTCCATCCAGCGTCGTTGGCGCATGTTGAGCTCTTTTTGATTAAAGATATGCTTTTAGCTCTTATGATCAGTGTACACGGTAAATCTTACTCCATAGAGATAGTGCCTCCATATCTTAAGTGCAAAGATTATGGCGCCTAACTCTAGATCGTGAGTTGTGTAGTTCTTTTCGTGCACTTTAAGTTGACGAGAGGCGTAAGCGATTACTTTCTTTCGTTGCATCAATACACATTCCAAGCCGGAATGAGATGCATCACAAAAGACAACGAAATCTCCATTACCTTCTGGCAAGGCCAGTATAGGAGCTTGGGTAAGCTTTTGTTTAAGTATATCGAACGCCTCTTGTTGTTTTGTTCCCCATTCGTATTTGATGTTCTTTTGAGTCAAGGAGGTTAGGGGAACAGCAATTCGGGAAAAGTTTTCGATGAACCTACGGTAATAGCCGGCCAATCCCAAGAAGCTTCGAATCTCGGTTGGCGACTTTGGGATCTCCCACTTAGAGATGGCTTCAATATTAGCGGGGTCCACTTGAATACCATTGACGTTGATAATATGACCAAGAAATTTCACCTCGTGCAACCAGAACTCGCATTTCGAGAACTTGGCGTACAATTTCACGGTTCGAAGAATTTCAAGTAACGTTCGAAGGTGATTCTCATGATTGGCCTTAGACTTAGAATAAATTAATATGTCGTCGATGAATACGATCACAAATTTATCCAAATAAGGCTTGCAGATACGATTCATCATGTCCATGAACGCAACCGGCGCATTAGTAAGTCCGAATGGCATAACGGTGAACTCATAATGGTCGTACCTTGTTCGAAACGCGGTTTTAGGAATATCTTCGGATTGAACCTTGAGTTGGTGATAACCTGAACAAAGATCGATTTTTGAAAAGAAGCTAGCACCTTGAAGTTGGTCGAACAGATCATCGATTCGCGGAAGTGGATATCGGTTCTAGATTGTGACTTTATTGAGAGCTCGGTAGTCGATGCACATGCGCATGGATCCATCCTTCTTCTTGATGAACAATATTAGCACTTCCCATGGTGATGCACTTGGTCGTATGAATCCTTTCTCGATAAGATCGTCAAGTTGTATCTTCAATTCTTTCATCTCGGTTGGTGCGAGGCAATATGGAGCTTTAGCGATCGAAGCAGTTCCAGGAATAAGATCGATCCTAAATTCTACTTCACGATCGGGAGGAATGCCGGGAAGTTCATCAGGAAAGACATCGGCAAAATCGGAAACTACAGGAACGTCTTTGATTTCTTTGGGTTTTGATTCTTCGGTGACGTAGGCCATGAATGCTAAGCATCCTTGATTCAAACATTTGTTTGCCCTTATCATAGATATTAGGCTAACTTGGCAAGCGTCTTTATCCCCTTCAATCCGAATTGTTCGTTTGTCCGTGGATTGGAGTTCAATGGTCTTGCTATTGCAAAGGATACGGGCATGGTTGTCGGATAACCAATCCATACCCAACACAACATCAAAACCAGCAAGAGTCATAGGTAGCAATTGAATAGGTTAAACGTAACCGGCTAACAAGATTTTTCCGTTTTCTAGAGCTTCGGAGATTTTAACAATTTCGCCACTAGCGGTCTCGTCGCTTAGAGTTTTAATAAGTTTGATTAAAGGTTCGTTTAATAGACTACAAAACTTATAATCTATAAAACTTAAATTGGCTCCTGAATCAAACAAGACTCTAACATAGGCATTGTTAACAAGGAACGTACCGGTAATGGTTTCCGGTGTGTCGGCCGCTTTCTTGGTATCCAGGACGAAAACTCTTGCATTGCCCTTCTTGCGCTCGTTCTTTTGACCGCTACCACCCGCACCACCAGTCGCGGGCTTATTCTTGGGGCACTCGAAACTAAGGTGTCCCATCTCTTTGCAGTTGTAGCAGGTCATCTTCTTCTTCCAACAATCGGCCGTGGCGTGGCCGGGTTTGTGACACGATTCGCAAATTCACGGAGTCAAATGGCATCTCCCCCTATGATGCATTGTGGGATCCCGGGGTTAAAGCCAGATTGTCGTTGATCGACTCCTTTACCCTTGAAACGGGTATTTCCTTCCTTCTTCAGATCTTGTGTTGTTGCGACCTTCTTGTCTTCTTCTTTGTTGCGGATCATTCCGCCCATCAAGTACATGGCCAACTCCATTGCGGAGTCAGCGGTTTGTGTCAAGTGCGACCTTACCATGTCACGGATCTCTCGTGGTAATCCCTATATGTAGCGTGTAACTTTGATGGATGGATTCCGGGGTAACCAGCTGGGGAACCAGGCAACAATATTCATGGAATTTTGTATTATACTCATGAAGGTTTGTTCCAACAACCTTGTGAGATAAGAACTTGATTTGAATTTGGTCCGTTTCGTGCATCGGACAGAACTTCAACATCATCAACTCCTTAAATTCGCTCCATGACATGTTGTACATAACCTCCCTTCCCCTACTCATTATCAACGTATTCCACCACTCTAGGGCCTCACCTCTAAACATTAGGGCAGAGTATTGAATCTTTTCTCCTTCCGAACACTTGCTCGCAATCATGATTGTCTCCATCTCCTCAAGCCACCTTATGGTCATGATGGCTCCCTTATCACTATGGAATTCCTTTGGCCCATAGTACTTGAAGTCTTTGAACGTACACCCACCTATTTTGAGCCTCTTGAATTCTTGACGAACGCCACCATCAGCGTTTGATTCATGTACACTCTCATCCACACGTGAGGGTCTAGAACTGGGTTTAGAAACAAATTTTCAGGAAGGATTAGCCGAGTGAGAATGTTTTGTTTTTCTAGATTGGGACCTAGCCATGGATTCTTCCCTAACTTCATCTTTAATCATCTTTTGAATTCGATCCATAAATTTTTCGGGGATTGGATCTTCTTGTTCTTTTTCGGGTCCCTTTTCTTTTTCTTTTTGTTTTTTCGGCTTCCTTTCGGGAAGATTCAAAGTTATTACTTTGTTGTGACATTTTATCTTTTTCTTTTCGTTTTATATCTGAAATTTAGCTAATGTTCGTTATTAAACACACATTTTATTTCAACATTTGTATATACCATACATGATATATACAAGGATTATTACAACACCACATACATATACATTCATATTCGATGTATATATATTCTTATCCATACATCACTTAATGTACTATACACAAACTAGATTACACACATACACTTCATCTCTTGAAACATGCCATCACCACCATCATTTCAGTCCATCAAAAACTTCTTAACAACCCTCGTCAGTTTGTTGCATTTGTGAAGAAGCTTCTCTCCCATCTTCTTCTTTTTCTTCTCTTCCTCATCCACCTTCTTCCTCCAATCATAGTCTCGTGCAAAGCGCGATCCAAATGCTCTTCATATGATTGCAGGACTACGTTTGGGTATCTGTATTGCGGAGGTGGGTCATGGTAACCCAGTGTCACTATCTTATAGTGATTCCTCGGTTCAGGATACGGGACGTACGTCTGGTCAGATGCAAGGTAGAGGTATGTCTTGGCGGCTTGATTTTGCTTGCCAATCTCATCGGCTTGTTCTTCTTCAGTTGGAATTACACCTTCGAATGGTGGGAAGCTTAACGAAGCTTGGTTTCTGATCTTCTCAAGATACTGAACATACGGATCGACGGAACCGTAGCTTGGGTTGTGGGAACTGAGTGATCCATCAATGGATGTTGATATCTCATTAGGATTGTCGGGATGCTCTTCTTCCAGTTCGGACTCTTCTACATGATCCTCCTCTTCCTCGGGGTCCTCTTCTTCCTCCATAGGCTCTTCCTCTTTTTCAATATTTTGAGTGGTCTCGTCGATCATTGCAGGTATATTAAAACTCTCGTAAGGCATCGTCACCCTTATTCTTGGTTTGCGGGATGATCCTTTGCCATTGTTGGGTCGTTAGTGGACTTCGTTCATGGTGGAGCTTCCAGTAAGCCATCTTCGTGGGTCAGAGTGGCACTGCATCCAGTCAGAGGATGGGGATCTTGGTTCTTCCTATATGGGTCGGTTGGAAAGGAAGGCATAGGATGGGTGTGCATTTGGGAAATATCCAGTGGGAAAATATTACGGAACCTCCGATGGGTGATACGTCGGTATTTCAGATGGATGATATATAGGCATTGTGGGTGGATGATAGCTCGAGTGACTTGAGGGTTCGATTCTTGGTGGTGGCGGACTATCGGGTAATTTAATTGGGCATTGCTCAGTCCCGGGGAAGTATATCGGTTTGGGTCGTTCAGTGTATTGGTCTCGGCTGAAGAAAGCCTCAAAGTAATCTTCACTCATGACGTCTTTTGGGAACTTGTAGTATTTTCTTGCTCTTCTTGCTTCACGATCATAATACTCCATTAATTTCTCATAAGACATCTTTGATGGGTGGTTTAGAATGTAGAGAGGGAAACAAAGGGTTACCAACCAATCTTATCCCTATTCAAATAAACAAGTAAGATATTTTTCCAATGCTTGGATCGAAGATTGGGTATTGTTTTATGATACCCAATTCGCTAAGATCGATGGCTCTGATACCAATCTGTCACACCCCCATCTTAGGCCTAGGAGTGCGACTCGACTGTTGGTACCATATTTGTAAATAAATCAGAGTTACGGGTTATTAGCGGAAGTCTTTATAAAACATGTGGATAAAAGTTATAAATATTTACATTACAAAAGATGAGACAAAAGTCTCGTTTTAAGTTTACTTGTTTATAAGTTTACAAAACCACCATTTAATTATATTTAAGTTTAACAAAAATTATCCGAGCCATCGGATTCTTGAGCCCTTCGTCTTCTCAAGCTCTATTCTTGATTACCTGCAAAATGTTATAAAAATACGTCAGCAATGATTGCTGGTGAATATGCTGATGCAAAAATATTTTCTTTTACTTTGTTACCCCTCGAGGGTTACGCAAGCCTCGGTCCATCTTGGCTTAGGAATAACAAAGTTAAAACAACATCATTATAAACTCGAGTCTCTACACTAGGTCACCCCAGCAAAACACCGCAGCGTTTCGACGTACTTAGGCACCATAAATATACACAAGGTCATTCTCACTCGGACATACTTTGGTTCGGCCCATCGTGGCTGGAGGTCGTGACCAGGCGTGGTGCGATGTGCCCACCGCATTTAACCACATATGTAAGGATCCAGACAAACGTATACTACAACTTGAGGGCTAGGCTCATACTCTTATTTACAATGTTTTTAGAGACACGTGACCTCATGTAAAGTTTTACACATAAACACATTTATTTGTTTGAAAACAAGTTTGTAAAAGTGGGGCTTATTCACCTTTGATCGGGATCGGTTTCCAACACCGTCCTTGCGTCTCTTTCTTGTTATCTCGCACCTATAGTACGAGTATAACTATTCGTTAGTCGGATAGACAATCCGGCTTAAGACCTTTAGTCTTTCTTTTACCTCGATGAACCTTTAGTCCATTTCTCAGTTACTTGAAAACCTTTAGTTTAAAAGTATTGTTTATAAACCTTTAGTTTATTATAAAACCCTACGTTTCTTGTTCTTTAAGAAACGTATTCTTTTCTTTATTATTTAAGAATACTCATTATACTTAAATAATAATAATAATTATAGCAAAGAATTTATATAACACATAAGTATATATACATGACGGGTGGTCCATGGGACAACCCTTAAGTGAGTTAAACGTATTCTTTCTTTTACCTCGATCTAACCACTTGACTAGCTGGTTCAGTTTGCTTACTGGTGTGCATCTAACTCCTTGAGCCGCTCACTGGCGCGGGTTCGAGTCCCGACCACCCTTTTTATTTTAAAACTATTTCTTTTAATTGTCTTATTGATTTTAAAAGGTTTATAAATTATTATATTTCGTAGTAAATATCAAATAAAACTTTATTTTATTAAACCGACATATAAACCTATCTTTTTCCGAACTTTGGTTAAACTCCATATATATATATATGTATAGTTCTAGGTTCATTTCAGAAGTATTTTTAATGTGAGAAGTGCGAGAAGAGTAAAAATAAATCTGTACCACTAAATTATTTGATCAATGGCTCAAAAGCCTAATGACATTCTAGTAATTAATTAGAAGACCAAATTAAACACTAAGAATAATTTTGTTTGTGAAAAGGTTTTTCCATGTGTTGTTTACTAATGAGTGATAGACATGTAATGGAACTAAAAAGGTTTTTTGTCAATGATTTCTCAAGCCACACACGATGTCTAAATTTCTAAACACAAACCCGCGTGACGCGCGGGTTATTAAACCTAGTTTGTATTTAACTAAGATGTAATTAATGTATAGAGAAATTATTTCAACTATTATGTTTTGATTGATTATGTTGATTGGAGAGATAATATATTTAATGTTACATTTATGCCCTTTTCTTTATTGTTTAAACATTAAAGATTAGAAAAAAAAATGAGTGGTCCAGATTGATTTCTCACACTTCTCGCTATAATTTCACTTCTCGCATGATCCATCCCCTATATATATATATGTATATTTTTATATGTGCAATGGATTATTTAAGGTTTTAATATTTGGAAAGGGTTTTAAGTTAAAATGTATATTTAAAAATTTAAAAAGGAGATGTAATTTAAAATACATATTTAATGTAATCTTGTTAATTAACAAGTATTTTATAAAAGTTCATATTTTATATCAGTGTTATTATTTGTTAGCAATTATTCGCAATGTTAATTTTAAAATGGAATCTTTATTAATAATAAGAATATATATAAACATTAAATGTATTTTTAGCTTAAAATATTTGTTTAGAACAAATCTCTTGTAACATCCTACTTTTGGTATAATAATAAAATAAATTTCGTCTATTTTATAGTGGGTCGTTATCGGTTTAGATAACTAGAATATGAGTTGGGCTAGTGTTGGGTTAAATGGATATGGGTTATGGACTTGGGTATGAAAGAAAGAAGGAAAGACCATGGGCTTAAGCCCATGATCCCTAAATATATAAACCATAATCACCATTAAATCCCTCATTTTACACATATCCCTTACACCACCCAAAACACACACTTAAGCTCTCTCTCTCTCTCTAGTGTCTCTCTCTAGCCGAAATCTCCAAGGAAAACCGATCCCGAACCAAGGTAATGATAGTATGATATTTTATGACCTTAAATCAGTTAGATATGGTCGCGAAACGACAAGCCAACACCGTTAAACCGTTTAAGTCACGAGATCCGCGTGGAATCGGGTATAAACCGAACCTATGATGAGCTTAGGGGTCACCCTAGCTCAGATCTGGATCGAACGAGACGAAAAACGGTGAAAACGGTGACTCGTTTTTCCGGCGGCTTTCCGGCGCCGAAAAGTTAATACGAGTTAATGAATATCATGGAATGTTCTGACATTCCCTGACCTAACCCTAGTTCGCTATGGGGACTTAACGAATTGGAAGGTGATTCGTTAGTTGTTTCGCGTAAGGGAGCACGTCGAACTAGCTCTAGTTCGTCTCTGATTCGTTAGTGGAAAAGGTTAACGAATTACCCTTGATTCGTTATGACCAGTTCGTTAAGGGAGATGACGAATTAGATGGACCAGTTCGTTAGAAGAGATAACGAATTAGATGGACTAATTCGTTATATGGACTGGTTCGTTATGGAACTAATTCGTTATGGAGTCCAATTCGTTAAAGGGTCCAATTCGCTATAGGAACCAGTTCACTAAGATAAGCCAATTCGTTATGAACCAGTAACGAATTAGGAGTTTATCGGAATGACAAGAACAGTCCCTTGACTTAGAAAAGAATGATTTAATTACAAAGAAGCCCTTGGACTTTTATGTAACTAATTAATTAATGATTCAAAATGCTAATGGAAAATGTTATAAGACAGTTAATAGAAATAAAATTTTCCAAGCCAGGGGCTCTGCCCCTTGGACCCTGCTAGGGGCTGCCGCCCCTAGATCCCGTAGCCAGGGGCGCTGCCCCCGGACCCCCTTTCGTTGAGGGTTTTAACTAAACTAGAAATGCGATGTGAGTAGTGATAGTTAATTGATACGTGTAATTGTTATACAGTTAGTCGAGCACAGCTAAGGAAAGGAATAACAATTAACGGTGAACGTAATCTAGTTTAGGTGAGTTTCTAGCCCCACTTCCGTGTTATGTTTTCGGGGCTGTGTGCATACTCGATGTGATAGTTAATAAACTTACCTTAAGTGGTAAGTGTATGCTTTGTATGATTTATGTATGATGATTGCTTGACGGTGTGTGAACGATCTTCGGATATTGCATGTGCCGTCAAGTGGTAGTTAAAGGCATGATTGATATGTATGATGTATGAATGATTTAGGTATGAATATATATGATGTATGAATAACGTATGTATGATATGTTGATGGTACGTGAACGCTTTTCCGAGATTGCATGTATTGTCAGGGAAAGTATGTAAAGGACATGTATGTTATAATAGTATAGGCGAATGAAGGGAACCGACCCTAATAGTATCGGAGAATGTAGGGAACCGACCCTAATAGTATCAGGGAATGTAGGGAACAGACCCTAATAATATCGGCGAATGTAGGGAACCGACCCTGTAATATCGGCGAAGTTAATAGAGCGAAATGCTCTTAAAACGTATATGTACGAATGGAAGTATTAGGTAACTATGAAAGAAAAGATGAAAGTACGAATGTATGTACACATGTAAGTAAATATGATGGTGTGTACCTTCGGGTGCATATGTCAGTAGGTGGATGTATTGTATGTCGTCTGATTAACTAGAACTCACTCAGCGTAGCTGACTTTTAGTATGCACGCAGGTGAGTAGACTGAGGCAACTTGCTTGAGGGGAATCACATGACATGGATTTGAAGACACTGGTATCTCAATGAAGTGTTATGTTATGATGTTTTAAAAGACAATGTTTTTTGTTTAAATAATTTGAATGCCCATTAAGACAAGAAAGGATGGTTATGTAATATAATGGTTTGAATATTTTAATATTCCGCGAATGTTTTTATTAACTCTGATATTATGAACTGTGTTTATGAGTAAATCCAACGTTAAAGTAAGGCACCGGTAACGGGGCCTCACATCTCTTTATATGATTTATCCAAAGTCTTATAAATATTTACTTTATGTAATTTTTGTATAATTAAAAGAATGTTATTTATGACATACTGTTGTTAAATAAAAGTAATAAAAATTAATAATAAGTCTAAGTCATATTTAATTTCCAAAATCACGCACTCGATCATAAATCCCGAACCTTATCGAATCTCTAACGTATTTGATTAGCATTCGTATTTTAAGTTCATAGTTACTTATCGTCATAACTCATACTTAGGATTTTCCGTTGGACAATCTCGAAAGAAGTGACGTTTCGTATCTTTGTTTAACCCGTTTGCTTTCTCGATCAGGTAAGTACTTCACTCCCCTATTTTACTTATTTTTAAACCTTTTTGGGGACATGTGCGTATCTTATATATTTAACTATTAACTAGTATTCAAAACCGCAACAGTTAATCATTGTGTGTATATCAGTTTATGCTTAACTTGCTATTTGCTTACTTGCTTTATTTGAACGTTATTGCTTACTTCAGCAACTGATGTCCATTTTTATGGTAACGGTTTAGTCCTTTCTTGGTAACCAATGTCCATTTATATGGATTGGTTGAGCCCTTTCTTTATGGGTTGCTTTCTTTATGGTTTGATTGATAGTGTATGTGCTATGGATTAACTGCTTATCTCACAGGAACAGTTTTCATCTTTCTTTATTTATTATATAATATTGTTGTAGTGTCTTAAATTGGTGTTTTACTCACTCAACATGTGTTATTGACAAAATTCTATTTTAAACGCATATGCATGTTATCGTAGAAATTTAATGCAGGTTGGTGAAGCCTTAGTGAATAATTTAAGTTAGAAATGATACGATCAAGAATTTAATTTGTAATTGTTGTTTGTTTAATAAGTTTTATTTTGAACTTGAATTATTTGAAATTATTAAATAGGTATTGAAACTTATATTGTGCATGATAATAATCTTGAGAGCTATGACAGTCAGTTCGTGCCCCGGCATTTCCGCCGTATGTTGGGGTGTGACATTTAAGATTAAAATGTTGTACAAATATACAAATCCCCATAAAGAATCGTATTGAATCTTGTATTTTTGTATTTATTTTCTTGTATGATTTGTGAAGTTCTTGTTAATGTTTACTATTAGAAAACACAATATATAAAAAGTTTATATAAACGTAGTTATACACACATTTATATTGTATATATCTATTTTCATATTATAAAAAATATAAGTTATAACACACTAAGAACATTCTTAGCTCATCACTTAAAAATAAGCGAGAGGATATCACTAATTATAGGGTGAGGTTGTGAGTATATTAGAGAGAAAATATATTGATTTTACCAGATCTGGTGGGCGGTGTGAGCTTGATTTTACCCCGCATGAAACCTGCAAATTAATTTCTAGTTCTCGAAGGTTGAAAGGACACCCATCGTTTTTTGTATGTATGTGCCTAAATTTAAAATTCAAATAACCTGCCAAAATTTACAAGGGTCCTTGTCACACCCCGACTAGGCCAATGCGGAAGCGTAATACGGGAATGTAACAGATAATATTGGTATCAACCACATCGTTTATAAAGAAATTCAACAAACTAATTTACATCATAATAGGTACTAAGTTTACAAACTAGATGAAAATCACATAACCAGTTCTCGGGGATGCTTATTCGTTAATATATACTAGCGTCGATGTACAACGATTCACTTCACTTCTAACAACAAGCACATAAGCAAATCATTCCAACTTCGGCTTACCTGAAAAGCATGTTAAAATAGGTCAACTACGTCTAGTTGGTGAGTTTCAAGTTTCATGAGTACAAACAAAATCAGTATACGAGTTCGTAAAGTTCACAGTAGTAAGTATGTACGTATGTATGGATATGATGTTTTTATGCTAAGCCACAAGTGAAACCTAAACAAGCTAAACGCATGGCCACCCTTGCCCATGTGCTCACGTTGGAATTTAACAGCCACTTTGCCCCAAGTATGTACTATGTCTAACAACACATAGTAGAATGTAATAAGATTAAATGACAATGTGTAACTGGATTAACATGTTCTGGCATACCCCTCCGTCCCTGTCAGTTGGGTTTGTCAAACCGATAGTACTATCCACACGTCACCGCCACGAAGTTAATCACTTGTGTTTGTGGGGACTTTCAAGTGTTAGTACTATAATAATTCACATCATCACACGTTTTCAAGTATATAAATATATGTAAACATGCTTTCCACCCCAAAAGTTCGTATAATAGTTTAGAAAGTGGGGTCGTGAAACTCACCTTATCGTAGTCTTGACCGGTTACACGTGTAGTATGTATAATGTCTCGACTATAGCTAGCATCCTTGTCGGTTTCTGATAGTTTTCGATGGTTTTAACGACCCTCCGGGTCTTGGGTCACAAAGGCAGTATATCTTGAGGTTTTTCGGCTAGAAGATGAAGGAAATCAACAGCGATTGATCTTGGTTGTTTTGTGAGAAAAAAATATCTCATTATTATACTATATACATCAAACAAGAAACAAAGGGGGTTTTCCTGTTATTTGTGGCCGCAAGAAATAAGGGCCCATTGGGCCTTTATATTAGTCCATTACATCCTTTTTTGGCGTGCCTAGGTTCGGCCTTGGTCCAAAATTTAGTTCGGGTTCATTTTTTTGCGAGAAAATTAATTCGGGTGCGAGAAATATCTCGAAAACTGTTGTTTTTCGACTCCTTTTTGCAAAATAATAAAAAAACGTACCGGCTCATTGTAAATTTCCAAAATATTTTCACGGATTGCTTAGAACATGCAATGTAAGTGTTTTATAAATATTTTTCGGCTTAACGGATGCTACAATGCTCGTTTTGATGTTAACGATTGCGTTTAAAGTCATAGCGTATCGTTAAACGAAACCTTTTTTGTTTAAATGGTTTTAAACGTACGGGAACCTAAATATCAATATGTTAGCCACTAATATATATATATATAACTCATATATATAACTCATATATGACCCCTCGGGATATATATATACGGGTGGTAATCAGTATCGGTCAGTTACTCGTTTAATTGTTATGAATTAACCGATTTATCGTTTACTCGCTATGTAGTGAATAAAGTATACCTCGTTTTGTCACGAATGTCACAATCCTCAACTAGTCAAATTAATTGGTTTGGTCCTAATACTCATTGCTCATTGGTACCTTCAATTAAAAACTTTGAACTTTAGTAGATCAGAACTTGTAAAATGCTTAGGAAGGGGTGATGTGGGCCTATTTGAGTTGTTAAATATGTAGAATATTAAATAAACTAAAATGACCAAAATAACTCTGATTTAATGTTAAAAATTTAACGGAGTTAGCAATTTGGAGGTTATTGGCAAGTAATGAGAAACGTGGATGGTCTAGGTGAAAAATACAATCCTTTTAGATGACAGTCGCATTATTCACCAAACCTCAAGGACGAAAATGGCACATCACTCTTTGTAAAAGTAGTTGTGAGTGAACACCGAAGAAAAAGAGAAAGAATAATGATAAAGATAAGAAAAATGTTAGTTAATTGAATATGAGAGAAATGCAATAACTTTTAATGTGATTATAGATATGAGGGTGAAGGATGAACTGTGTAATTGCTTTGACAATGTGCTCCTGAGTTCAACTTAAGGAAAAAAAGGAAATGAAAGAGGGAGAAAGAGAGGGATGTGTTGCTGAGTTATTTTTAGGGAAAGAAACATAATGAAAGTAGATGATGGTGTGTTCTTGAGTTTCAATAAAGGGGAGAAAGGAAAAGAAAACGAGGGAAATATAAAGAGAAAGTAGAGTAAATTGTTTCTTTCCAAAATACAATGAATTGGATGGAAAAGAAAATAAAAGGAAAGAAAGGAAAGATGAGAGAAAGGAAAGGAATGGAAATGGTGTATTATCCTTTCCATTCCTTAGTTAAATAAAAAAAACACATCTATACTATTATATGATTGAGATAAGATAGAGAAGTTGGAAACTAAGAACTATACATGATAAGAAACACATTGTACAAGTTATTAAATCACATGAGGATAAACTGATTTAACAACACCCTAAACGTTGAATACAACTAGCATACCAGAGAATAAGGGTTTAGCTCTTCATTTCTCCCCTTCTAAACCATGAGTACTCTAACAAGGAAGAATGGCGCACAATATGGGCTTGCAAGTAACCGAAAAACCGATCCAAAACATCCAAACCAAAAAACCAAACCGAAATAAAACCGATGATTTGGTTTATGTTTTTGTAAAAACCAAACTAACAGTTTGGTTTTGGTTTTGCATGTAATAAATATAAAAAAAACCAAACTTAACTGAATTTGTTGATATTAATTTTTTTATTTATTATTTTAAGTAATTTAATAAATATGTAATTCAAATAATTTTGGCAAAATGCATAATAGTCTATTAGTTAACAATGACCTAAATTCATTATTTCGGTAAACTTTCTTTTTAAGCTCAAAATTGCAAAAACTTGATAAAACCAATACCGAACCGAAACCAAAATGAAAACCGTAAAACTGTAATAGAAAATTTTGAAACCCAACGGTTTCAAAAAATCCATAAACCGAAGATTTGGTTTTTGGTTTGGTTTTCGCCAAAACCACATAGACACGACCCACACACACCCCTAGCGCACAATGAACTCTCAATTCTCCAAATTCGAACACCAAAATCCCTTTTTTCATCAGACCAGACCGTAAGCTATGGTCTGGCCACCGTAGCTTACGGTCAGACTGTAGCTTACGGTCTGCACCCACTGCCTTACGGTCCTGCTAGGCCAAAACTGTTTACTTCATAGAATCTTTGTTTGAACTCCGTTTTCCTCCCCGTTTGCGGCCACGTCTTCGTATTTCAATTCTCTATCATATAATATGTCATTACTTTCATTTTCACTCCATCATGAATGCTCCAAATTAGCTTCTTTAAGCTCCGTTAAGCTCCGTACAATTAAGCACATAGTCTTTTAAGCTTATTTCTTGCTGGATTTGGGGTCAAGATAGTCAATATACTATCATTTTCTCTTTTTGCTTCAAAAAACTCAAAATTTTGAGGAGCATAAAACAAGATAAATATAAATTTAATCGCCCAAGTTAACTTAAGTCTATAAATAAATGGCTGTTCTATAAATTCAACAAGTGAATAATAGGACCAAGACATGCAAACATGCTTCACAAACTTAAATAACCGACATAATTTTCAGCGAGAAAATAATCAAAAACGCATAACGAACGCCCCAACTACTTTCCATTATCAGGTGAATGGCTAACCTGACCATTTACAAGTAAATGTCAGCACTAAACATATACAAGTACATGTCCTTCAAATTGGGGTAATTGACATACTTGTCAGCAAACGTATGCAAAAATCTTTTTGGTTTTTCTCTATACATACTTAAAAACACAATCTTTTTGTCTTTTTCACTTTTCTTATAGACAAAATAAACTTCATAATCTTTTTGGTTTCTCGAATTTTTCTGTACAAACTGAAAAACACAATCTTTTTGACTTTTCAAATTTTAAAATGTTTTTGGATTTTCAAAATATTTTAAGAAAAACAGTAAAGAAAATAAATCACAATATTTTTGATTTTTCAGGATTTTCTAATGTTTTTGGATATTAAATTTTTTAATGTTTTGGGTTTTACCTATACAAACAAAAAGCACAATATTTTTTGTATTTCTAATTTTTCACCCCTTAAAACCTAAAATCAAAATAAATTTTAAAATAACTTTAACAGAAAAGAAAGATAGTCATCCTTGTTTCAGGATATCAGCGAGGGTCTTCAATCCATTTAAACCAAACAAAAATTGAAAATGCGTTTTATCAAAGGCTTTGGTAAATAAATCGGCTTTCTGAAAGTCAGTATGTACTTTCTCAAGGTCGATTAATTTCTTCTCAAAGCAATCCCGTATAAAATGATATCGAATTTCGATATGTTTTGTTTTAGAATGTTGTATGGGATTATTTGTGATAGATATAGCAGCAGAGTTATCAATCAAAATAGGAGTAGTAAGAAACTTCAAACCGTAGTCGCGAAGATTTTGTTGTATTCACAAAACCTGGGAACAGCAACTCGAGGCTGCAACATACTCACCTTCGGCGGTTGAAGTGGAGACCGTTGTCTGCTTCTTACACTGCCAGGAAACAAGCCGGTTTCCTAAAAATTGACATCTTGCCGTCGTTGATTTGAAGTTGATCTTGCAACATCCGTAGTCCGAGTCTGAAAAGGCAGTAAGCTCAAAGTTATCGTCCTTGGGGTACCACAACCCGATGTCTGGATTTCCCCTCAGATACTGAAGTATTCGCTTAACCGCAGCTAGATGAGTCACTCGTGGACTTGCTTGAAACCTAGCACAAAGACAAACATCAAACATAATGTCGGGGCGAGAAGCCGTTAGATACATTAAAGAACAAATCATGGCACGATAGAGGGTAGGATCTACGGTATCCTCCAATTCATCCGGTGATAAATTGTGACCCACGGGGAGAGGAATAGATAGGATTTTTCCGGCAGATATCTTGAATCGGCTCAAGACATCATTCACATACTTGGTCTGATGAATAAAGATTCCGTTTGCAGACTGGTGACCTTGCAACCCTAAAAAGTAATTCATCTCTCCCATCGAGCTCATCTCGAACTTCGTTTGCATAGACTTCTCGAACTCCTTACATAACGTGTTGTTTGTAGACTCAAAGATAATGTCGTCGACATAAATCTGAACTAGGAGAAGATCATCACCAATAGTCTTATGAAATAAAGTGCAGTCGACAGTCCCTCGTTTGAAGCCATTATCAGTAAGATGGTCAGCAAGCGTGCCATACCAAGCTCTCTGGGCTTGATGTAGACCATACAGGGCTTGTTTAATCGGTAAACTTGGTCCGGATAATCAGGATCTTAAAAACCAGGAGGCTGTAAAACAAACACCACTGAGAAAAGCGCTTTTAACATCCATTTGATAGACCTTGATATTCTTATAAGAAGCATACGCAGAAAGATTCGAATCGACTCCAATCTTGCAACTGGTGCATACACTTCAGTATAATCAATATCCTCTTGCTGATGAAAACCTTGCACAACTAAACGTGCCTTATTTCTTACGATCACCCCACGATCGTCTTTCTTACACTTAAATACCCACTTAGTCGGAATAGCTTTCTTGACTCTAGCAGGTTTATCAATTAAATCCCAAACACCAAAACGTGCAAATTGTTGTAATTCTTCTTGCATAGCTTCTACCCAAGACGGATCTTCAAGTGCCTTACGAGCTGTTTTTGGTTCTACTTGTGATAGAAAGCAAGTGAATTTCACAAGATTTAAAATTCCCGATGAATGTAAATCAGCATATGCACACAATACATTATTATCACTTGACAAAGCAACTTGATGACGTGTTCGTACGCCCACATCAAGTTCTTCAATGATGTTTTCCTGTGGATGATAACCATGAATCCGTAGAGTAGGATTCTCAGGAACAACAACATTATCAAATAAGTTAGTGTAATGTTCACCAAGTTCAGGAGATGAAACATTATCACTGTCAAGTTCAATAACTGGATCATCAGCTTGATTTTCATCAGAAGAAGTAGAAACATTATCAACCTGATTAACATCACACGGGTCTTCAATTGGAGCAGGATTTGTAGCTTCAACATCATTAGAACTTGAAAATCTTGGAATGGCCAATTGATCTTCAAAATATGCTCGGACCAGATCTTCATCGATGTGCTCAGTTGAAGGAGTAAACGAGTTAAATAAGCCATCATAATCAAACATCCAGTCGGGACCTTTCCCTTGAGAAGGAGTGGTGATGCAGCGGTAAAACCAAACAGAAGATCGAATCACGTTGATTCAATCGAATACCGTGATGAACTTCCAAACCCTAAAAATCCCACCAAGAGGTCAGGGAAAATAAAGAGAAAAATTAATTATTATAAAATTAAAGTCTAACTTTTGGAATTACATTACAAGCATATAAAAAGAATTCCAAATACGAAACGGGCCTAAAATGGGCCATGGGCCAAACACAAATCCAAAAACAAAAAGATAAAAGGTGCTGAAAAAAGATAAAAATGCCCAAAACTTTATTTAGGAGGCGTTTTTGGGCTTCGGACAAGGCCAAACCGCCATGGGCTGTTTGCCACAATGGGCTCCTCGTCTCAAGTATCGATTTGACTGGTAATAGGCCTGAAACAGAGCTTCGTGGGCCAAGTTATGCCCGTTTTCGTGAGCCACCTTTGGAGACACGATCATGGGCCTCCAAATATAACATGGCCTGTTCGTCAATGCTTGGGCCTTCATCATTCCCTCCTGGATAGAAAAAATTCGACCTCGAATTTGCAGTGACATCATCATCAGATGAATCCCCATAAAATGGCAGCAGGTGTTTGACATTAGAAACATTCGAACAACGAATATGACTTGGTAACTTCAGACGGTAAGCATTCAGATTTATTTTATGCACAATCTCCACTGGCCTGATTTTCTTGGCTGACAATTTGATATACTCCCCAACTGAAAAACGATCTTTAGTTAAAACAGGCCACACAAAGTCTCCTACTTCAAAATCAACTTGTCTTCGTTTTTTATCAGCAGCCTGCTTGTACTTTGAATTGGCTTGAACCAGGTTGTCATGCACATCTTTATGAATCTCATGTAGCCCTTCAACAAAATCTTTCACTTTCTTAGGTACAGAACCAGGAACAGGAAGTGACATCAGGTCAAGGGGACCCCGTGGCTGAGCAGAATAAACCACCTGAAAAGGACTAAACCTAGTACTTCTATTGATAGCATGATTATGAGCAAACTCAGCTTGACATAGCTTTTGATCCCAAGACTTCACATGATCACCCACAAGACATCGTAAAAGATTACCAAGTGACCGATTAACAACCTCCGTTTCTCCATCCGTTTGAGGGTGATAGGCACTACTGAAGCTAAGCTGAGTGTTCACCATTTTCCATAGGCTGCGCCAAAATGACTCAAGAAACGAGTGTCCCGGTCAGAAAAAATAGAAGATGGCAGACCAGGCAAACGATTAACATCCCGAAAGAATAATTGAGCCACATTAACTGCATCTGTCGTTTTCTTGCAAAGAATAAAGTGCACCATTTTGGAGAACCGATCAACAACAACAAAGATCGAATCGTTACCCCTCTGAGTCCGAGGTAACCCCAACACAAAGTCCATACTAATGTCAGTCCAAGGCTTTGAAGGGACTGGTAAAGGCATATAAAGACCCGCATTAGTAGCTGTGCCCTTCGAGACTTGGCAAATTCGACACCTTTTGACATAACGTTCTACCTCTTTCCTCATAGTAGGCAAAAAGTAGGAAGACTGCACCAAATGTAAAGTACGGTCACGACCGACATGACCCTCCCCATGTAACTCATGAATAATTTTCAATCGAAGACTGGAGTCAGGAATACATAGCTGGTTCCTTTTGAACAAAAACCCATCATGCAAAAGAAAGACTGACTTCTGACCCGCTTGCACATCCTGCAACACAACTGAAAAATACGGGTCAGTGGTTAACTGCTCACGAATAATGTCCAACCCCAGCATATTGATTCTCACATAAACAAGTAGATTTCCCCTCCTGCTCAAAGCATCAGCAACACGGTTTGAAACACCAGTTTTGTGTTTGACCAAAAAAGTAAACTTTTCAAGAAAAGCTAACCAACGCCCGTGCTTATGAGATATCTTATCTTGAGTGCGAATATGCCTTAGTGAATCATGGTTAGTGAACAAAACAAACTCTTTATGAAACAAATAGTGACGCCAATGCTTTACAGCTTGGACCACTGCATAAAACTCCAGATTATAAGTACTATATCTCAACTTTGCCCCTGTTAACTTCTCACTAAAATAAGTAATTGGTCGACCCCCTTGACTGAGGACCCCGCCAATTCCAACCTTCAAGGCATCAGTATGAAGTTAAAAAACTTGTGAAAAGTTAGGTAATACCATAATTGGTGCGGTAGTGAGCTTTTCCTTGATAACCTGAAAAGCTAACTCGGCTCCCTCTGTCCATACAAACGTCTTTCCCTTCATGCAGTCTGTCATAGGGGCCATAATGGAATTGAAGTGTGGAATGAACCGCCTATAAAAAGAAGCAAGCCCATGAAAACTGCGGACTTCAGTAATTGTGGTAGGAGTTGGCCAGTTTTGAACAGCTTCAACTTTAGATTCATCCACCTGTATCCCATCACCTGAAATAACATACCCTAAGAACAAAACTTTAGGGGTCATGAACACACTCTTTGTTGCCGCATAGAAACTGTCTCTGCGAAGCAAGGCCAAAACCTTCTTGACATGCATGACATGCTCACTGAAAGAAGCACGATAAATTAGAATATCATCAAAATATACCACCACAAACTTCCCAATAAAAGGCCTAAGCAACCGATTCATCACACGCATGAAAGTACTAGGCGCGTTTGATAAACCGAAAGGCATCACCAACCACTCATACAACCCTTCACGAGTCTTGAAGGCTATTTTCCACTCATCCCTAGGTCTAAGACGAATCTGGTAATAACCACTTTTCAAATCCAACTTTGTGAAAATGGTGGCACCACTAATCTGGTCAAGAAAATCATCAAGTCGAGGAATAGGAAACATGTACCTCACAGTAATCTTGTTGATGGCTCGACTATCGACACACATCTGCCAGGTACCATCCTTCTTTGGAGTTAACAAAGCAGGAACAACAAAAGGGCTCATACTTTCACGAACATGAACCTTGGAAACCAACTCCTCAACCTGTCTACGCAACTCCTCAAGCTTTCTCGGGCTCATCCTGTAGTGTGGCCTATTGGGCAATTGTGAACCAGGCTCCAGATCAATGTGATGTTGGATGTCACGCAAAGGTGGCAGCCCATCCGACAAGTCATCAGGGAAAACATCAAAAAATTCCTCAAGTAAAGGTATCATAGCTTCAGGAAATTTCAACTTCCTCGGCCACTGGCTTCCCTGTCAAAACAAACACATTGTCTGCCTCCTCCAACTCATCTTCAAACTGACTAAAGGTCAGCAGGTTACCCGACTGCTTTGTGGCTAGCTGCTTAGGCTTGCTTAGAACAAGCTTTATCTTTACCCCACCAAACATGAAGCTATAAGAATTTGACCGTCCGTCATGTTCTATATTTCGATCATATTCCCAAGGTCTATCCAACAACAAGTGACACACATCCATAGGAACCACATCACACACATCATCATCTTTATATGTGGTCCCAATAGAAAAAGAAACAAGGGCCTTTTTAGAGACCGTTACCTCTCCCCCCTTTTTAAGCCACTGAAGCTTGTAAAGCTTGTGGTGACTCTCCGTCTTCAAGGCCAACTTTTGGACTGCCTCTTCAGAAATCAGATTGTCACAACTTCCAGAATCGATAACAAACGTGCAAACCTTCCCTAAAATGGTACATGTGGAGTGGAAGATATTATGTTTAAGCCATCCGTCTCTATTAGCCTTTGGTGTATAGCAAGAACACCTAACCACCAAATTCAACCCCACACCACCGGTCACAAACTCCTCCTCGTACTCGGGCTCTTCATCATACTCTGGGGCCTTTTCATATTCTTCATTCTGTTCATCTTCAGATTCAACAAGCAAGTGCCTCTTACCAACCTGTTTACAGTCAACTTGCCGATGACCCGTCTCACCACATTTGAAACACTTCATGTCACACCCGGCCCTGAGCGGCGGAAACAGCCGGGCGCGCGCGAGTGGGGATTGATAATTAAGCACGGGCCATTGCAAACATTTATAGTAAGATTTTCATTGCGCATGAAATGTTTAATACAAATACATTACATTGTTTAAAAATTACATAAAAACATCCAAGTATAAAACTGTTGAAGATTTCCACGCCCTATCCCCTTGCGCGGCGGGAACAACCACGCGCATCGAAAGGATAGAACTAAAATCCTCCAAAAAGCTAGTTTTAGATGTTCAGCGTGAGGTGCTCTAAGTGTGACTCCATGCGCTACCTAGTTATCTCCTGAAAGACACGTAAAAAAATTTGAATCAGTATAAACTGAGTGAGTTCACAAGTTTTGGTAACTATATAAATCGCATTGCATCATAGTCTTGATAAAATCATATTGAAACACATTTCTGATTTCATGTCTAAACATATACTTGGGAATCCGTATGAAAACATAGATCTGACACATATTTCTGATAAAAGTCGTTCAGCGGCTACGCGCGATCATTACTGGAAGTGTGCTCGTCCATGTAAAGTGGCGCTGCCACTACGAGCTAAATAATATAATGCCGTCCCGCGGTTTACGCGTGGACATTTCTGAAAAACCGTGCTCGTCTATGCAAAGAGGCGCTGCCCCTACGAGCTAATCAATAATTCCGTCCCGCGGGTTACGCGCGGACGTTGTGCCGGAAAACAAGGCGCTCGTCCATGCAAAGAGGCGCGACCCCTACGAGCGGGCTCAAACCCATAGCACTGCCCCATGACCATACTAGGCACTCGTCCATGCAAAGAGGTGCGACCCCTACGAGTGGGTGGATCAAACCAGCAGTCCCTACCCTTAGAGTTCCAATGGTAAAGTGATCACTTACTCGAGTTCTAGCGCACATACATCGAAAACCTTAGATAACCGTTCGCATTGCTCATCATGAAATATAATTTAAACACATAATCGCTTGCATAGCTTGTAAGTATACCATGATAAAACATTATTTAAGTACGTGTCCCTCGCCCCGAAAACAGTTTAAAAACAGTGAAAACAGCGAGAATAGGGGCTGTGAGACTCACCTGTGGTTCTTGTTAAGGGATTAATCGAGATTCGGGTTTTCTTGGTGTTGGCCTCGGAATTGAAGGTCTAGAATGCGATTAAATAACAAGAAGTATATATATTAAGATCAAGAATTAGGAGAATATAAGGGTTGGAAAGCAGATCTCAAGGTTATATTCTTGGCTTACCTGGTAACAGGATCGGAAACGAAAACAACGGATGCTTGGGAGATGATTAGTGCAAGTTGCAGTTCTTAAGAGAGAAGTTTGAAGTGTGTTTTGGGTGATAATTTAGATTACATATTTATAGGCAAACTCAAGGGAACACAATCCCTTGCTTTAGGGGATTGTAATCTCTTCATATCTAGGTGTAATGATGATAAAGTATGGAAATTATTATTATTTATTTAAGAGTGGAGTAGTGGATAAAAGATTTTGATTTGATTTGGACAGGACATGCAGGTCTGTGGTTGGTGGGAGTAGGGTGGCTGACAGTTGACTTTTCATGTTACAGTGTGCTTTTTCAGGTACTTTGTCAGTGTACAGTAAAGAGTGGAAAATCTCTGAAACACGCTACCGTTTCTTTTTGGGCGGGAGTAATCTCCTTACAACTGGAGAATAGACTAAGTGTTCTGCGCGTATTACTTTGTGCGCATAGCTTTTTGCGTGAAGGACATTTCTTTGCTGCGGGTAGGTGCGTGACCTTCTCGAAGTCAGGGACATTGAGTTTCATTTGTAGATTCTCCAGGTGGTCTTGGTATTTCAACATAGTGATCAGTCATGTTGAAGTCAATTCCATCTTGGAGCTTCAGACAAACTAGTTCTCAATGTTCCCGCCATGCGGGAAGGTTAGTTCCCCTTCCGCACGCGCATAAACGATTTGGGATGCACCCGCCTTAGCATCATGCGAGACGGTCAACCCATTAGACAATATTAAGTTATAGAAACATAAAACCAATACACTCGCGCATGGCGCATATAACATATGCCCACGCAGGGTGCTCATAACAAATACCCGCGCCGATTCTAACATAGCGCGCTCGCGCAGGGCGCACATAACATGCCCGCGCTGACTAATATGGCGCGCTCGCGCAGGGCGCACATAACATGCCCGCGCTGATTCTAACATAGCGCGCTTAATATTTACAACCACCTAATTATTAGGTTTGATTACTTAGTTTATAGGATTGAGAAATTTACCGGGTGTCACATTCTCCCCCTGTTAAGCGAATTTCGTCCCGAAATTTAGGAGATGTTGCTGGCAGAAGCCATGTTCTGAAAGAGGTGTGGGTAATTCTGGCGCATTTGATCTTCTCTTTCCCAAGTGAATTCAGGCCCACGCCTTGAGTTCCATTGAACCTTTACTAACTTGATTCGACTTCTGCGCAACTTTTGTTCTTTCCAATCGGTTACGGCTATAGGCTCTTCTACGAAGTGCAGTTGTTTGTCGATGTGAATCTCTTCCAACGGTAAAATCAACGTTTCATCAGATAAACACTTTTTGAGGTTGGACACATGAAACGTATCATGAGCTCCACTGAGTTCGGCGGGTAAACGGAGTTTATAAGCAACCGGACCGATCCTTTCCAGGATCTCAAATGGTCCGATGAAGCGCGGATTCAACTTTCTTCGCTTGCCGAAACGGGGGACTCCTTTCCATGGAGAGACTTTCAAAAGTACTTTATCCCCTACTTGAAATTCCAATGGTTTCCTTCGCACATCTGCGTAGCTCTTCTGTCTATCGCGCGCTGTCTTAAGGCGATCCCTTATCTGAAAAATCTTGTCTGTTGTTTCTTGGATCAATTCTGAACCAGTCATTTGCTTGTCACCCACTTCAGCCCAGCACAGTGGGGATCTACACTTGCACCCATACAAAGCTTCGAACGGCGCAGCCTTGATGCTTGTGTGGTAACTGTTGTTGTAAGAAAATTCAACCAATGGGAGATGAGTATCCCAGCTACCACCGAAATCGATTGCGCACAGCGCGCAGCATATCTTCCAATGTCTGGATTGTTCGCTCGCTTTGCCCATCCGTTTGGGGATGATATGCCGTACTCATGTCAAGACGAGTACCTAAAGCCCCTTGTAACGATCTCCAAAACCTTGATGTGAACCGACTCTCTCTATCAGAAATGATGGACACTGGGACTCCATGTTTTGAAACTACTTCTCGAATATACAGTCGGGCTAACTTTTCCATCTTATCGGTTTCCTTGATCGGCAGGAAGTGCGCTGACTTAGTTAGCCGATCTACAATAACCCAGATCGTATCATAACCCCCAGGTGTCCTTGGCAGTTTGGTGATGAAGTCCATAGAGATTTGTTCCCACTTCCACATGGGAATTTCTGGCTGCTGAAGTAACCCCGACGGCTTCTGATATTCAGCCTTTACCTTTGAACACGTCAGGCACTTACTGACATACGTCGCGATGGCGCCTTTAAGATTGGGCCACCAATACAGCGCTTTAACATCTTGGTACATCTTGTCTGCGCCAGGATGTACGGAATACCGCGTCTTGTGAGCCTCGTTTAATACTCGCTCGCGCAATCCTCCCTTGAGGGGGACCCATATGCGGTTAGCGAAATATAGATTGCCGTTCTTAAGTTCCAAATTCTTAATCATACCCCCAAGGGATTCGTTTTTAGCAAACTCTGGTTTCAAAGCTTCTTGCTGAGCGTCTCGGATGCTGGTAAAGAGATCTGCGCGAATGGTCAGCCTTAGAGCCTTGACTCGTAGTGTTTTTATTCGCTCCTTCCTGCTTAGCGCGTCTGCCACCACATTCGCCTTTCCAGGGTGATACTTTATTTCACAATCATAATCGTTCAACAATTCAACCCATCTTCGTTGCCTCATGTTTAAATCCTTTTGATCAAATATATGTTGAAGGCTCTTGTGATCCGTAAAGATTATACACTTTGTACCATAGAGGTAATGGCGCCAAATCTTTAGCGCGAAGACAACCGCTCCAAGTTCCAGATCATGCGTTGTGTAGTTCTTTTCATTGGTCTTGAGTTGGCGCGAGGCATACGCTATGACTTTGTCTCGCTGCATAAGGACACATCCGAGTCCCTGATGTGAAGCGTCGCAGTAAACGACGATGTCGTCCGTCCCCTCGGGCAGAGACAAAATTGGCGCACTACATAACTTCTGTTTCAACATTTGAAACGCTGCTTCCTGATTTTCGCCCCAAACAAACTTCTTGTCTTTCTGAGTTAGCGCGGTCAGAGGTAGAGCTATCCTGGAGAAGTTCTCAATGAAGCGTCGATAGTAGCCAGCTAGTCCTAGGAATTGCCTCACCTCAGTTGGGGTTTTTGGCGCTTCCCAGTTTTCGATGGCCTTGACTTTGGAAGGATCAACGTGTATTCCTTTCTCGTTTACAACGTGACCGAGAAAGTGAACTTCTCTAAGCCAAAACTCGCACTTGGAAAACTTCGCATACAACTTTTCTTTCCTCAACAATTCCAAAATCAATCTCAGGTGTTGCTGATGCTCGGCCTTGGTCCGAGAATAAATCAGAATATCATCTATAAATACAATCACAAACTTGTCCAAGTATGGTTTGCACACGCGGTTCATCAGATCCATGAATACAGCCGGCGCATTAGTTAGCCCGAAAGGCATCACTAAGAACTCATAATGGCCGTATCTAGTTTGGAAGGCTGTTTTCGGCACATCTTCCTCATGGACCCTAAGTTGGTGGTATCCGGACCGTAGATCTATCTTCGAATAATAACTGGATCCTTGCAACTGGTCAAATAAGTCGTCAATCCTCGGTAAGGGGTACCGATTTTTGACTGTCAGCTTATTCAGCTCCCTGTAGTCAATATACATTCTGAACGAACCATCCTTCTTCTTAACAAACAGTACTGGAGCTCCCCAAGGTGAAAAGCTTGGGCGTATGAAACCCTTATCCAATAGTTCCTGTAACTGATTGGATAGCTCTTGCATCTCAGATGGAGCTAGTCGATAAGGCGCTCGAGCTACTGGCGCAGCTCCTGGGACCAAATCAATACGAAACTCGACTTGTCGCGGCGGCGGTAATCCGGGCAAATCTTCAGGAAAAACTTCTGGAAATTCGCGCACTACTGGTAAGTCTTCAATTCTTCGCTCATCTCCTTTCTTCTCTACTACATGCGCCAGGAAGGCGTAGCACCCTTTCCTTAGACACTTGCGCGCTTTTAGACATGAAATTAGTTTCGTCGCAACTCCCCTTCTTTCCCCTTGAATCACCAAGGTTTCTCCGTTCAACAGTGGGACCCGAACCTGCTTCTCATGGCAAATAACTTCCGCGTGGTTCTCGACTAACCAATCCATACCTATCACAATGTCAAAACTTCCCAAGTCTATTGGCAACAAGTTAATATTGAACCCGTGACCTCCCATGACTATTACACATTGTTCAGTTCTTTCGTTTGCGCATAACTGCCTACCATTGGCTAGTTCTATAGTATAAGGTGTGTCAAGCCTACTGGTTGCTAGGCCTAGGGAGTCTTTAAACTCAGCGGATATAAAACTTAGGTCAGCGCCAGTATCAAATAAGACAGATGCAAAATGTCCGTTAAGCAAAAACGTACCGGTTACCACATTCGGCTCTTCTTTAGCTTCGCCTGCGCCGATCACAAAAGCTCTCCCGCGAGCTTGGTTTCCCTTTTGCGGGCAATCCCGACTAAAATGCCCTGGCTTCCCGCATGCGTAGCAGTTGTCGCTTGCTCCAGCTTCTCTGACACGGCAATTCATCGTCTTGTGCCCTGGTCTGCCACATTTGGCACATTCGATTCTTGCGCATTCACCCTCGTGGTGATACTTGCATTTGTTGCACCATGGGCGAGGCCCGCTGTATCCTTTCCTTGATGGCTCCGCGGCTTGGATCGCGTAAGCCCTTACGCTCTCCTGCTTCTTGAACGGTGGTTGCTTGGAGTCGGACCCTCGGTGGTGAGAGTTCCACTTCCTCTTGGGATCAGAGGTTCGCTGCTCGATTCCGCGCGTAGTTAACATACCCGCACGGACCGTATCCCTTGTAAGGGTGATGGCCCGCGCTACCGCCTCATCAAAGGTTGGAGGCGCTGCGGCGTTGAGCGGAACCCTAACAACAGGAGGTAACCCAAAGATATACCTCTCGATCTTCTTTTCCTCCGTGTTTGCCATGTCTGGCACCAACTGGCAAAGCTCGTTGAACCGGTTGTTGTAGGCGTCGATATCCGTTCCTACCATGGTGTGGTTCCAGAATTCCTGTTGTAGGTTCTGAATTTCTGCGCGAGAGCAGAACTTTCTCATCAACATTTCCTTCAGTTCCTCCCAGGTCTTGTGGAGAGCAACTTCTCGCCCCAATGTTTTCGTTTGAAGCTTCCACCAAGACGAAGCTGCCTCTTGGAACATGCAGGTCGCGTAAAGGACCTTCTGGTTCTCACTACATCCGCTAATGGAGAGAACTGTCTCCATCTTGTCAATCCAGTTGTAGAGCCCAATGGCCCCTTCGGTACCCTTGAATGGCCAAGGCTTACAGGCCATGAATGTCTTGTAGGAGCATCCTTTGTCCAAGGCTCCTGATTCGGGTTCTGGGGTCTCATTCTGACGACCCTGACTTGATTCGGCCTTGCTGGCCTCATGGGTTGCGATTGCTTGCGCGATTATTTCCGCGAGTTCCTCGGGTGTCATGGTAATTCCCTTGGCTTTAGTTGGAGGCATTCTCGCTTTAAAAGAGTGAAAACATATCAATCTTAGCGCATGTATTCTGTGCACATAATATTATAATTATTTACTAGACACTGTGTGACCCGTGTTCCTAAGTGTGTGTATAGTTTCTTTTGAAAATATTTCATGCGATTTCCCCCAACGGTTATAGTCTAGGTTAAAACTTCTTTTCGTAGTTCGCTATAACCTGGCTCTGATACCAATCTGTCACACCCGGCCCTGAGCGGCGGAAACAGCCGGGCGCGCGCGAGTGGGGATTGATAATTAAGCACGGGCCATTGCAAACATTTATAGTAAGATTTTCATTGCGCATGAAATGTTTAATACAAATACATTACATTGTTTAAAAATTACATAAAAACATCCAAGTATAAAACTGTTGAAGATTTCCACGCCCTATCCCCTTGCGCGGCGGGAACAACCACGCGCATCGAAAGGATAGAACTAAAATCCTCCAAAAAGCTAGTTTTAGATGTTCAGCGTGAGGTGCTCTAAGTGTGACTCCATGCGCTACCTAGTTATCTCCTGAAAGACACGTAAAAACATTTGAATCAGTATAAACTGAGTGAGTTCACAAGTTTTGGTAACTATATAAATCGCATTGCATCATAGTCTTGATAAAATCATATTGAAACACATTTCTGATTTCATGTCTAAACATATACTTGGGAATCCGTATGAAAACATAGATCTGACACATATTTCTGATAAAAGTCGTTCAGCGGCTACGCGCGATCATTACTGGAAGTGTGCTCGTCCATGCAAAGTGGCGCTGCCACTACGAGCTAAATAATATAATGCCGTCCCGCGGTTTACGCGTGGACATTTCTGAAAAACCGTGCTCGTCTATGCAAAGAGGCGCTGCCCCTACGAGCTAATCAATAATTCCGTCCCGCGGGTTACGCGCGGACGTTGTGCCGGAAAACAAGGCGCTCGTCCATGCAAAGAGGCGCGACCCCTACGAGCGGGCTCAAACCCATAGCACTGCCCCATGACCATACTAGGCACTCGTCCATGCAAAGAGGTGCGACCCCTACGAGTGGGTGGATCAAACCAGCAGTCCCTACCCTTAGAGTTCCAATGGTAAAGTGATCACTTACTCGAGTTCTAGCGCACATACATCGAAAACCTTAGATAACCGTTCACATTGCTCATCATGAAATATAATTTAAACACATAATCGCTTGCATAGCTTGTAAGTATACCATGATAAAACATTATTTAAGTACGTGTCCCTCGCCCCGAAAACAGTTTAAAAACAGTGAAAACAGCGAGAATAGGGGCTGTGAGACTCACCTGTGGTTCTTGTTAAGGGATTAATCGAGATTCGGGTTTTCTTGGTGTTGGCCTCGGAATTGAAGGTCTAGAATGCGATTAAATAACAAGAAGTATATATATTAAGATCAAGAATTAGGAGAATATAAGGGTTTGAAAGCAGATCTCAAGGTTATATTCTTGGCTTACCTGGTAACAGGATCGGAAACGAAAACAACGGATGCTTGGGAGATGATTAGTGCAAGTTGCAGTTCTTAAGAGAGAAGTTTGAAGTGTGTTTTGGGTGATAATTTAGATTACATATTTATAGGCAAACTCAAGGGAACACAATCCCTTGCTTTAGGGGATTGTAATCTCTTCATATCTAGGTGTAATGATGATAAAGTATGGAAATTATTATTATTTATTTAAGAGTGAAGTAGTGGATAAAAGATTTTGATTTGATTTGGACAGGACATGCAGGTCTGTGGTTGGTGGGAGTAGGGTGGCTGACAGTTGACTTTTCATGTTACAGTGTGCTTTTTCAGGTACTTTGTCAGTGTACAGTAAAGAGTGGAAAATCTCTGAAACACGCTACCGTTTCTTTTTGGGCGGGAGTAATCTCCTTACAACTGGAGAATAGACTAAGTGTTCTGCGCGTATTACTTTGTGCGCATAGCTTTCTGCGTGAAGGACATTTCTTTGCTGCGGGTAGGTGCGTGACCTTCTCGAAGTCAGGGACATTGAGTTTCATTTGTAGATTCTCCAGGTGGTCTTGGTATTTCAACATAGTGATCAGTCATGTTGAAGTCAATTCCATCTTGGAGCTTCAGACAAACTAGTTCTCAATGTTCCCGCCATGCGGGAAGGTTAGTTCCCCTTCCGCACGCGCATAAACGATTTGGGATGCACCCGCCTTAGCATCATGCGAGACGGTCAACCCATTAGACAATATTAAGTTATAGAAACATAAAACCAATACACTCGCGCATGGCGCATATAACATATGCCCACGCAGGTTCTTAACATGGTGTGCTAGCGCAGGGTGCTCATAACAAATACCCGCGCCGATTCTAACATAGCGCGCTCGCGCAGGGCGCACATAACATGCCCGCGCTGACTAATATGGCGCGCTCGCGCAGGGCGCACATAACATGCCCGCGCTGATTCTAACATAGCGCGCTTAATATTTACAACCACCTAATTATTAGGTTTGATTACTTAGTTTATAGGATTGAGAAATTTACCGGGTGTCACACTTCACCCCGCTACTACTAGCCCCCTTAGAAGTCGACCCAGTGTTGTTGCCCCCGACCTCTGTTGACTGGCACGACACGAGGTCCTCCATTACCTGACCTCGAATTTCCTCCAGCAGGGGCTGGTGAATACGAACCGCCCACCTGACGGTTTTTTTTTCAAAAGCCAAGGCCCTTTGGCATGCCTCGGCGACCGTTAACGGATCAAAAATATTTACAGAATCCATGATTTGAACCCTTAAACCTCCAATATACTGAGGAACAAGTTGTTCATCGGTTTCTTGAATATCATTACGAGAAATCAAATGATAAAACTCGGTCGTATATTCATCAACCAACCTGGATCCCTGTTTCAGATTATGAAAACGTTGATACATCAACCGTTGAAAGTTGTGAGGTAAAAAAGTGTCCCGCAAACACTTCCTCATCTTGGCCCATGTCACGATCCGTGACTTCCCGAGTCTATTTCGTGTCATCTTCAACTGTTGCCACCATGCTGACGCCCTCCCACGTAGCTTGGTAGCGATCAAAGAGACCCGCTTATTTTCAGGGACCTCTCGGAACTCAAACACCTCTTCTACAATAACCAACCAATCGATGAACCCCTCCGGATCCAAACTAGTCCCATCAAATTCTGGGATATCAGTACGGATCCCAGCATCCCAACGCCGGTTTCCATATCCATGTTCTGGTCTTGGTCCCCTCTCGTAAACTTCTTCGGAAGATGAACCATCATTACCAAAAAATGGATTATCGAAAACCCTATTTTCTGGGGCCGGCCTTCGACGATTCATCAAGTCAGCCATTCGATCAGTGAGTTGATCGACCACTTGATCCAGTCGTTGCTCCACCCGCGCCATAAATCATTGTTCTAACTCTCGTTCGTAAACCTCATCGACCGGTCTTCTCTTTGGATGCATTTTGAACCAGAAATTCAGCTTTGATACCAACTGATACAGCGGTAAAATCCAACAGAAGATCAAATCAAGTTGATTCAATCGAATACCGTGATGAACATCCAAACCCTAAAAATCCCACCCAAAGGTCAGGGAAAATAAAGAGAAAAATTAATTATTATAAAATTCAAGTCTAACTTTTGGAATTACATTACAAGCATTTAAAAAGACTTCCAAATACGAAACGGGCCTAAAATGGGCCATGGGCCAAACACAAACCCAAAAACAAAAAGATAAAAAGTGCTGAAAAAAGATAAAAATGCCCAAAACTTTATTTAGGAGGCATTTTTGGGCTTTGAACAGGGGCCAAACTGTTGTTGGCTGTTTGCCACATTGGGCTCCTCGTCTCAAGCTTCGATTTAACTGGTAATAGATCTGAAACAGAGCTTCGTCGGCCAAGTTATGCCTGTTTTCATGCGCCACCTTCGGAGACACGATCATGGGCCTCCAAATATAACATGGCCTGTTCGTCAATGCTTGGTCCTTCATCAAGTGGTGTACTTTTGACAGTCCACATGATACCATTCCTCAACACAACCGGAAGTGAAATTAAATACTCGTTTCTTTAGAGATGCATATCTCAAGAAATAACCTCCGATAGCTTTTTCTTCAAATTTACCTGTATCCTTCTTCAACATTGTACAAGGACACCCAAAAGGTTCCAAATACTTTAAGTTAGGCTTTTGATTGTTTAAAAGCTCGTAACTTTTCTTCTTGAGTCGTTTAATAGTTAAAACTCAATTAAGCGTATAGCAAGCTGTATTCACCGCCTCATTCCAGAATTGGACGAGAAGCTTAGAATCAGCAAGCATAGTTCTTGCAACTTCAATCAAGGTTCTATTCTTTCGTTCAGCAACACCGTTTTGTTGTGGTACATAGGATGCACTGTATTCTCGATGAATTCCTTTTTGAATGCAAAAGAAATCCAATACAGTATTCTTGAATTCAGTACCATTATCACTTCGAATTCTCCTCACCTTGTGTTTGTATAGTGATTCGATCTTAGTAATAAGGTTTTGTACCAAAACAGGCATTTGATATTTCTAACTCATAAATAACACCCATGAGTATCTTGAATAATCATCAGTGACAACAAGACAATACCAATCCCTAGAGATACTCGCACGATTCACTGGACCGAACAAATCCATATGAAGTCGTTCAAGAGGAGTATCAACGGAATTCAATAACTTATAAGGATGTGACTTCTTTTTCTGCTTGCCCTTCTTGCATGCAATGAAGAGATTAGATAACTTAAAGTTATTCAATGATACACCCTCAACTAAGTCATTCGCCATTAAATAATTCATCTTTCAAACATGTATGTGACCCATTCTACGTTGCCATAGAATAGATCCTTCTCGGTTGATTTGGAGATAAAACATGTTTCGATAGACTTTGATACTTTAGAACTCATATTTAAGACATAAATATCATTTGATCGAGGTGATCGCATGACAACCATGTCCTTGGGAATCACATATCCCGGTTTCAAAATAAGACACTCTTTACCAGTAAATACCGTGGTGTACTTCTTATCGCAAATTTGCGACACACTCAATAAATTATGGTCCACTTTGTCACGGTAATTGACTTTTTCAAAAGTAATGTGACCATTTGAAACTTCACCCTCTTGTGTGATCATGCCCCCTGAATTCCCAGCAAACGCTACATAACCTCCTTGAATATTTCTCACATTGGTCAATAGGTTGAGATTTCCAGTGATATGACGAGAACATCCACTATCAATTATCCAGTTTTCACCAGACACAGTCTTGGATGTACTCTCATTGATCTTAGCCATGCAAGCAAACACAGTTGTAGGCTTGTCACAAGAGTCATCAGAATCAGTTTCAGAATTATTATCAGAGGACAGCTCACTTCCACTTGCATCTTGAAAGTCTTTACTTAGGCCAAACATAGCCAAATTAGCTTGATTATCATTACACAACAGTCGTTGTGACCAATCATTTCCATCAGCTAACAATGCTTGTGACCCAGAAGTAGACGGATTCTTTTCAACATCATTACCTCGTGGTGTAGAAGAATTTTGATTTTGACCAGGAGGACCAGAATACTCCTTTTTCGGTTTGTCACATTCTTTTGCAAAATGCCCGAACTCTTGACAATTGTAACATTTCACCTTTAATTTGTCAAATTGTTGGTACATAAATGTCAGTAGTTCATAGTCTAGCGTTTGTAATCGAGTCTGTAATGTAATTATGTTTTAGTTTATGATTTTGTATGTAAGCGAAGTTGTCAACAAGTTCGCTTAGGCGAACTTGTTGAACAAGCGAAGTTGTTGACAAGTTCGCCTAGGCGAACTTGTTCAACGAGCGAAGTTACAGACAACTTCGCCTGAGGCGAAGTTGTCGTGTATTTAAGTAACCTACGGGTTTACGTGTTAAGAGTTGGTCAGTGAGTGTTTTGTTTAATCACGTGTATTTCAGCAAGTCAGTAGACGAGAGATCGAGTCTGTAATAGACGTGTTACAGGTTATAATATATAACGTGTTCGTTTGTATTGCGTGTGATTGTCTTACGTATTCTACGCTCGTAACTACCTACGCAGGGATTCCGCACCTGCGTATATAGCGATATCCCGTGTAAGATCCGTCCAGGAACCTACAATTGGTATCAGAGCTTAGGCTCGATTATGAGGTTTGGGATTTCACGCGGGTGTAGAAAACGTCTCGTTTGACCTATTCGCGGGACACGTTTTCGTTGATATTGTGTTATACTCACCTTATACAGTCATTTTCAAGCCGTTACACCGACCGGAAACTGCTAAATCGTCGGAAACAGATCTGAATATTTTCAGTGTTCTTCGGGCGAAGTTGCTGTTCTTCAGGCGAAGTTGCCGTCACTGGAAGTAGGGTTTCGACGAAGATATAAGGTTGAGCGAAGTTATCCACAACTTCGCCTACCTCATAAGTTCGTCTAAGCGAAGTTATCCTCAACTTCGCTTACCTACTAAGTTCGCTTATCCTAAGCGAAGTTATTCTCAACTTCGCCAAGTCACGCGAATTTAAGGATTTTCCAGCGAAGTTAACACTTAAGCGAAGTTATCCTTAACCTCGCCTATAGTACTGTTTGGAAGAATTTTTGTTTTTTTTTTTTCAGGTTTTTCGTGTTTTCGAGAAGATGTCGCCGATGAACATCTCAGAGTTAGTCAAAATGGAAATTGAAGCGGGGTCGGCTACTAAGGCCCCAAGGTTGATCAAAGGAACCGACTTTGTAGCGTGGAAAGATAGGTTCACTCAGTATATTAAATACCAGGATGCAAAGATGTGGGTGTGCATCCAGGATGGATATATTCCACCGACAATGGAATACGAAGGTAGGGATGTGATAAAGAAGTACAGCAAGATGGAGGAAGAAGAGAAGAAGATGTACGAGGCCGAGAGCAAGGCCCATGCTGCAATTACTATGGCTCTTCCTCAAGAGATTCTCCATACATTCCGGAAGTACACTTCTGCACGAGAGCTTTGGGATGCTCTTGAGAATAGATTCGAAGGGAACGTGGGTATTCGTGCCTCGAAGATTAAGCTGTTAAAGACCCAGTTCTCTGTCTTCAAGTATTTGAAGAACGAATCGCTCGATGATATTATCACCCGATATTATCATCTAATGACAGAGCTGAACAACTATTCTATTGCTTACAGAGAGGAGGAAATAGTTGAGAAGCTTCTCGATGCTCTCCCACCAAAGTGGGAAATGTACACTGTTCTAATGAGGGAAGACAAAGACTTTCCTAATTACGACTTGGAGACAGCGGTAAACAAGCTCAGAACCTTTGAGCTTAATATGGTTCGTAAAGAAACACCAACGGATCAGGTTCAAGACCCTGGTATGTATGGTGCCAAAGTTAACTCAGGCTCAAGTTCGAAGTCTGAATCTGCTGCTTACTACTCCAAAGGAGAGTCAGGTTCTAACTCTTCTCATGAAGGAAATGTGTCTGTAAACATGAATGGTGATGTTTGCTTTGTTGCTGGAGGATCAAGTGCTTCGAAACCTCAAGCGTCCAAATGTAGTTACTCTCCCAGTGCTTCAAGCAATAACTACACTAAGATGCCAATGAGTGTCAAATCTGCTGAAGAGCAATTTGCACTCTATGCATCTTTTATTGCTTCTTACGAGAACTACATACAAGGGAAGATTGTGGACCCTGCTGTTTTGGAAGAAGACTATGACCAGATCGATCCTGATGATCTGGAGGAGATGGATCTGCAGTGGCAGATGGCGATGATAGTCAGAAGAGTGAAGCGTTTCTTGAAGAAGACTGGCAGAAAGTTCGTAGGTGGAAAGCCAGGATTTGATAAGTCAAGGGTGAGGTGTTACAATTGTCAACGAAATGGACACTTTGCAAAGGCGTGCACTAATGCACGGGTAGAACGTAGTCAGGGGAGGACTACACAGCAAAGTGGAAATAACAATGGGGATAATGCCATGATGTCTGATGCTGGTGAATACAACTGGAACATGTTCTCTGGAGAACTCTTTGAGCAGGCACACATGGCGAAGGTTGCAGCTGAAGAATGTATGAAAGCTGCTGAAAATGAAAAAGCTTTCATGGCTAATGATCAGAACTCCGAGGTATGTGCTAAACCTATCTGTACTAAATGTGAGAACTTGTCTGAACAGCTTGCTACAATTACTGATCAGTATGTTAAGTTGGATGCCGAATTTAAAACCTTGAAAGAAGATCATCACTTCACAAAAACTAGAGAAAATAATTATAAAATAAAAATTAAAGCTTGTGAAAAAGACGTTAAAAGTTTAAAAAAAAAATTAGCTGAGAAAATTGATGTGATCGATCTAAGCTACGAGGTTTTAGAAGAGAAAACCAAGTTAATCGCTGAAAAAGAAAAACAGATTGCTGATCACCAGGTAAAAGTGGTGGAACTAAATAGGAAACTGGAGCAATTCCGAAATTCCTCTGCTATTCTTGATCACCTCGTTAGTGATCAAGGTTCCTCACCTAAAAGGGGAGGAATTGGTTACCATGAGGTTCCACCACCTTATAACCATAATTATACTTTCAATCCTAGTGTTCATGAATCTGTTAATTTTGTAGCTGATCAGACAGGTCCTGCTAAGGAAACTGGTAAAGTACCGGAAGTTAGTAAAGGCGAAAAAAGTTCGCCTGTCTCAAAAGTTAAAATTTCTATTTCAAGTCCAGTCTCATCTGATTCGGATAAGTCATCCGAGTCGGGTAAGACAAAAGAGAAGGAAGTATTACCCACTAGTGGAGAAAAGGTTAAATCAACTAAAAGTAGTACTCCACTCAACCCATATGTCCCACCTTATGTGAGATGTACGGTTGGTAATACTGCCTCCACATCTAAAACATCTGCTGAAAAGAAAGCTGAATATAGGTGTTGTTTTAGATGTAATCAAACAGGGCACCTTGTTGCTGATTGCCCTCTGAAGCAACGTTTCAGAGAGGTGAGGCCCTCGAAAACTGAGACTAAGGTTTTTGGTAATCATTTAAATGTTAAAAATGAAAACCATTCAAATTTGAGAGCTAATACAGGTTTTCAAAGAAACACATCTCGTTTTTACACTACAAATAACCAAACCAAATGCTATAATTCTTTTGATTCTCTTAATGTTCGTCGGTTTGGTTGGCCTCATTATCAGTCTCCAAGGAGGTATCCTGTTAGGATTCGTGGAAATTTTTCTAATGCTAACTTTTGTCAGCCGAGTTGTATGAGTTCTGTTAAGAAGGTTAATCGACCCAAGACCAAGAGGTCTTGGGTCCCCAAATTTTTATAATCTCTTTTGTTTGTGCAGGAACAGTTGAACAGGGCTTCCAATAATCTTTGGGTTGTGGACAGCGGCTGTTCCCGGCACATGACTGGTAACAAGAATTTGTTACAAGATTTAAAACCTGTTCAAGGGGCAAGAGTCAGTTTTGCCGGTGAGAGTGGTGGCAAAATAACTGGAAGGGGTACGGTAACTAACGGGAAGATGACGTTAGAAAATGTGAAATTTGTTGAAGAACTGAAGCACAATCTGCTGAGTGTGTCGCAGATTTGTGATAAAGATTATACCGTACACTTCACGAAGACTGATGCGATTGTGTTGAAGCCTGGTTTTCAAATACCAGAGGAGTGGATAGTAATGAAGGCTCCACGTGATCGAAATACGTATATGATGGATTTAAGTTCAACTGAAATGTCAACGGAAGAATCGTGTCTTTTGACAAAAGCAAGCGAATCAGAATCTGAACTGTGGCACAGGAGAATGGGACACATTCATCTTCGGAAGATGAACCATATTGTCAGACATGGGCTTGTGTTGGGTGTTCCCTTAAAAAGTTTCAATTTTGAAGACAAATGTCTTGCGTGCAAAAAGGGAAAGCAGCACAAGAAGTCCCATCTCACCAAGAAAGTAAACTCAATTGCCAGTACACTAGAGCTGCTTCACATGGATCTCTTCGGTCCTGTGAATGTAAGAAGTCTAGGTGGTACAACTTATTGCTTGGTGATCACTGATGACTACTCACGATACTCGTGGGTATACTTCCTGAAATCAAAGGACGAAACGGCTCAAATGGTGAAGAATCTGATTACCAAAGTTGAGAACATTATGGATAAACGAGTGACGTTCATCAGAAGTGACAATGGTTCCGAGTTTAAAAATTTTGAAATGGAGATCTTCTGTCTGTCAAGAGGGATTGAACACCAATTCAGCGCTCCGTATACTCCGCAACAGAATGGAGTGGCTGAAAGGAAGAATAGAACTTTAATTGAAGGAGCCAGGACTATGCTGGATGATTCGAAGCTTCCGGTGGTGTTCTGGGCTGAAGCTGTTTCTACAGCTTGCTATGTACTGAATAGAGTTTTAACGGTAAAAAGACTTAATAAAACATGCTACGAGCTTATGCATGGGAGAAAGCCCAATTTGTGTGGACTTGAAGCTTTCGGGTCCCCGTGTTCAATTTTAAAGGCACGTTCAAAGTTTGGTGATGCAGCCGCTGAAGGAATCTTAGTCGGCTATGAAGTTGGGACTCCCAACAGGCGTGTCTTTAATACAACGAACGGCAAGGTTGAGGTGGTATGTAACACCGACATTACGAGTTACAGATCGCCAAGACCGAGCATCGGACCTCCTGTGATTTTCGACTATGATAGGCTCTTCAAGTCTTTTAACATACCTGATTTGTTTTGTACAGAAGAAGAAGAACGTGTTGCTACGAAGATGATTCTAGATGAGGAGGAAAATTTGGCACATAGACAGCTATTTGATGATTGCCAACCTTCCTCATCAAATTCTATCGATTCCTCTGCTGTCTCTCCTGAAGAAGAGTTTATCAATCCTTTTCACTCTCAGCCAGAAACATCCATTGAAGAGCTCTCTACTAATTTAGAAGATAATCTGCATGTCGGTGCTGTGCCGACCACGAGAATTCACATAGATCACCCTTTGGAAAATGTTATAGGTGATGTGTCCTCCGGTGTACAAACCAGAAGTAGCTCGAATGAGCACACCTGTGTTTATACGAGCATTAAGGAAACAGGTATAATGAACGAATGTTTGTACTCATGCTTTATTAGCCAGTTTGAACCGAAAAATTATCAAATGGCTCTTAAGGACAGTGTAACACCCCGACCAAAGGCGGATTATACATCGGGGCGCCACATATTGTTTCATTACTCGTGACACTATTGGGTGTCAATATTTAATAAATATATTCGTTCGCGCACGCGCAGAGTAAGCACAAGATAACATAAATCAACATAAATCAATATATTATAAGGCAAAATATTCGAACAACAATAACTTGTCTTGATACATTTTAATCTAGGTCCAAAATAAAGAAAACTTCCTACGTGTCCTCGAACTCCAAAACAGCTACTGCAAACCTGAACATGTGTTAAAATAAACGTCAAACACTTGCGTGTTGGTGAGAAATCAAGTTTAATACAATACATAGATAACAATAAATCTGCGCGCAACACGTGTATGTCTGGTGTTTAACAAGGGTGTAATCAGATTGTGATCAAGCCTAAATAGATCATAGCTCATAGTTCAATCCGTGCTCCCAAATGAGCACAAAAACAAGAAAACATCTGTGCAAGTGTAAACAAAGAAAACCGTAAACGATAGGTCTCCCGTGTTCATCTAATGGATCCATGAAAACTTCGGAATAGGCCGAACAAAGCGGTTAATGATACACACATACAAATAAACAGCCAAGTTAACGTCCTCAACACATGGGATACTGCGCGACTAAAGTTTATAAACAAGTTTAAGACTCTAAGTTTGTATGAACACATGAACATCCCAAAACATTAAAAATAAAAAGGGATTAGGTACGAGATTACTCACTTGATAAACGGTGCGGTGTAAGATAAAGCAAGAACCAACTTTAAACAAGCACAAGTTAACCTATAAATAAGATTATTGTTTTAATGATTTGTTTTAAGTCTTGATTATAAGTTAGCATAATTAATAAGTAAATTATTATATATGATATATATATTACCGGAAAAGCAGGGCAGAACAGGGAGGAAGACGGAGGCGGAGAGGAAGACGGCAGAGAGAGCAACGGCAAGGAGCAAGAGAGAACAGGAGAGTTTAAGTGCTTTGTGTGTGTAGTGTTAGGGAAAATAATATTATTATTTATAGAGAAACTCTAGGGAACACAATCCCTAGAAAAGGGGAAAAGTTCTCCAAAAAGTAAAAGATTCCAAAAGCAAAAGATATCAAAAGATATGGCAGCTGCAGGGGACAAGAGAAAGCTGACAGGGAACAGTAAACAGGCATGGGAGGGTCAGATAAAGGTACTGGTCAAAGCATGGAAAAGCAGATCTCAAAAGATAAGGTCAGTCACTTTTTCTGTCAACCAATGGGGTTGGTGCGCATGCTGCGCCAAAAGTGGCTTTTCAGACATAAGACAGGTTAGGTCAACAGCACAAAAGATAAGATATCAAAAGCAAACAAGCAAGTTAAAACAGAAGAAAGGACACAAGACAGCGCGAGAAAGCTTCGAGCGCGAAGGCAGACACAGAAGGTCAAGAGAGCGCGAGCGCGAAGGCAGACAGAACCAACCTTTGCGCGCCGCGGAAAGAACTATATTTCTGAGCGCGTCGCGGGAAGAACGGTATCCATAGCGCGCCGCGGGAAGAACTAAAATCCTTAGCGCGCTGCGGGGACAGTTCGTCTCGCGTATCGCAGTAACAGGTGGTCTTCACGCCGGCTTCCTTGTAAGGAGTCTGGCGCGTGGAGCTGCGCAGACAATCTTAGGCGGGAAGGAACAAAGGACAAGCAAAGAGTTAGAAGAAAAAGAGGGAAACAAGGCTTAAGGGCGGGACGGCGACAAGAGGGAAAAGAAGGCGGAAAGAGAGAAGAAGGAAGAGGGACGGGACGGCGGAAAGAAAGAGAGAGAAAGAGGCGGAAAGGAAAATATATTATTATTATTAAAAGTAAAATATAAGTATAAATAAATATTAAATCATAAAAGAAAGAGATCGGATCAGAGAAACGGGTACCTGGGTCGGGTCGGATCGGGGCAGATGTCACAGTCTCCCCTACTTTAAGAAATTTCGTCCCGAAATTTATCTCGAAGTAGGTTGCGCAGAGAACAGGTGCGGATACTTGATCTTCATCTGATCTTCCCTTTCCCATGTAAACTCGGCTCCGCGCTTGGACTCCCATCGAACTTTCACGATAGGGATGCGACTGCGCTTGGTTTGCTTAACCTCGCGATCCATAGTCTCAACATGCTTCTCAACGAAATGCATAGTTTCATCAACTTGAACTTCATCAAGTGGAATGTGAAGGTTCTCGTCAGCTAAACACTTCTTGAGATTGGATACATGGAACGTTGGATGCACATTACCGAGCGCGGGCGGCAGGTCAAGTCTGTAGGCAACTTTTCCTACACGCGCGAGAATCTTAAATGGTCCAACATATCGAGGAGCAAGCTTACCTTTCTTCCCAAAGCGGACAACACCTTTCCAGGGCGACACTTTGAGGAGAACAAGATCACCAACTTGAAATTCGAGAGGCTTCCGCCTACAATCTGCGTAACTCTTCTGTCGGCTTCTGGCAGTCAGCAGATGATCACGGATCTTGGCGATTTTATCGGTTGTCTCTTGAACAAGTTCGGGTCCTGTGATTTGAGTTTCACCCACTTCGCTCCAACAGATCGGGGAGCGGCACTTACGACCGTATAGTGCTTCAAATGGGGCCATACCAATACTGGAATGATAGCTGTTATTATAAGAGAACTCGATCAAAGGCAGGTGTGAATCCCAATTACCTCCAAAATCAAGAACACAAGATCGGAGCATATCCTCAAGAGTTTGAATAGTTCGCTCAGACTGACCGTCAGCCTGAGGATGATATGCCGTACTCATGTCCAAACGAGTTCCTAGCGCAGATTGGAGAGATTTCCAAAAGCGAGATATAAAACGGCCATCGCGATCGGATATGATGCTCAAAGGAGTACCATGGCGGCAGACAATTTCCTTGACATAAAGCTGCGCGAGTTGCCCAACACGGTAGTTTTCACGAATGGGCAGAAAGTGAGCAGACTTAGTCAATCGATCCACTATTACCCAAATGCTATCATGTTTGCTTGCTGTCAAAGGTAACTTGGTAATGAAGTCCATCGCTACACATTCCCATTTCCACGTAGGAATTTCCGGTTGTTCGAGCAAACCAGATGGGCGTTGATGTTCAGATTTTACCTTAGAACAAGTCAGGCATTTAGCTACGAACATAGCAATATCCTTTTTCATACCGGGCCACCAATAAGTAATGCGCAAATCCTTGTACATCTTATCAGCGCCGGGATGAATAGAATACCGAGATTTGTGCGCTTCACTCAGGATATCAGCGCGAAGATTCTCATTAAAGGGAATCCAGATGCGATTAAGATAGCAGAGAATTCCACTCAGATTAGGGACAAAATGCGCTTCCGCGCCACACGCTAACTCGGCGCGAAGGTTACCATTACTGATGGATGCGCGCTGCGCGTCACGAATGCGCGATTCAAGGTTGCTTTGGATCGGCGCGAAGTGAAGCTGCGTGCGCGGCAAGATACAGTTAAGCTGGCAGGGTTTTCGGCTGAGCGCATCGGCTACCACATTAGCCTTACCAGGATGATACCGGATCTCACAATCGTAATCGCTGATGAGTTCGTTCCATCGGCGTTGCCTCATGTTAAGTTCCTTCTGATCAAAGATATGCTGAAGGCTTTTATGGTCGGTGTAAAGGATACACTTAGTACCATAAAGGTAGTGTCTCCAGATCTTCAAGGCAAAAACAACTGCACCAAGTTCGAGATCGTGAGTCGTATAATTCTTTTCATGAACCTTGAGTTGCCTCGATGCGTAAGCGATAACCTTGCCTCGTTGCATAAGAACACAACCGAGACCTTGGTTGGATGCATCGCAATACACGACAAAATCATCATTACCCTCAGGTAGCGCAAGAACAGGAGCTTCACACAACAAACGCTTGAGCGTTAGAAAGGCTTCTTCTTGCTTCGAGCCCCAAATATACGGTTTACCTTTGTGCGTTAAAGCTGTTAAAGGCAAAGCGATCTTTGAGAAGTTCGAAATAAATCGCCGGTAATAACCAGCTAAGCCCAGAAAGGAACGGATTTCGGAAGGAGTGGTCGGCGTAATCCAGTTCTTGATTGCTTCAATTTTGGATGGGTCGACATGAATACCCATCTTGTTTACAACATGACCAAGAAACTGTACTTCATCAGACCAGAATTCACACTTGGAAAGCTTGGCAAAGAGCTGCTCGGCTTGAAGCTTTTGCAACACCAACCGAAGATGTTGCTCATGCTCGGCCTTGGTCTTAGAATAAATCAGAACGTCATCGATAAACACAATCACGAATTTATCCAAGAAAGGTCTACACACCCGATTCATTAGATCCATGAAAACGGCGGGTGCGTTGGTTAAACCGAAGGACATGACCAAGAATTCAAAATGGCCATAACGAGTTCGAAAAGCAGTCTTCGGAACATCTTCATCGCGGATGCGCAACTGGTGATAGCCAGAGCGGAGATCGATCTTGGAGAAACAAGAGGCACCATGGAGTTGATCAAAGAGGTCGTCAATACGCGGTAAGGGATACCGGTTTTTAATGGTGAGTTTGTTCAACTCGCGGTAATCAATACACATGCGAAACGATCCATCTTTCTTTTTAACGAACAACACCGGAGCACCCCAGGGCGAAGAGCTAGGGCGAATGAATCCTTTAGCAGTCAACTCTTGAAGTTGGCTTGCCAATTCTTGCATCTCAGCGGGCGCAAGACGGTAAGGAGATTTGGCTACGGGGGAAGCACCAGGGACAAGATCAATACGAAACTCGACTTCACGAGCGGGAGGGATACCAGGAAGATCATCAGGAAAAACTTCAGGGAAATCACGCACAACAGGGATATCGCGAAGCTTCTTCTTTCCTTCATCGGGTTTAACCACATGGGCTAGAAATGCAATACACTTCTTCCGCATGAGTCTTTGGGCTTCGGCGCAAGACATAAGTTTAAGACCGCGGGAGGGTTTTTCGCCGTAGATATGAAGATTACCATTTTCTCGAGGTATGCGAATCATCTTCTTGGCGCAAATAACTTCGGCGCGATTATGCTTAAGCCAGTCCATACCAATGATAACATCAAAACTTCCAAGAGGCATGGGGATGAGGTCGATCAGAAAATCGTTTTCGTTAAGGTTAAGCGTGCAATCTTTAATCACTGAGTTAATTAAAACAGTTTCACCATTAGCCAATTCAACTGAAAAATTTTCTTTTAAGTTATCGCGCGGTCGCGCAAGCTTCTGCTCAAACGCGCGAGAAATAAAACTTCGATCGGCGCCAGTATCAAAAAGTACAGACGCATAAAATCCGTTAAGCAAAAATGTACCATTAACTACGTCATTATTCGCTTGCGCTTGGTGTGCGGTTATGTTAAAAGCTCGTCCGCGTGTCACTTGGTTCGAAATCTGGTTCACCGGATTCGCTTGCGTAATCTGAACTTGTAGTCTCGGGCACGCGTTCCGGAAATGACTGGGATCACCGCAGTTATAGCACGACCTGGGTCGTGGATTAGGGTATGTTGGTTGTGGGTTCTGCAGGTAGGTTGGTGGTGTTTGCGCAATTGGGTTGGCGGGAGGGACTCTACAGTATTCAGCAGAGTGACCAACGCGGCCACATCGGTTACATTGTCGACACGGGGTTTGGGTTGGGTGGTGAAGTCTACAGGTTGGGCAAAAGGGTTGATTTCCGGTGTAAGATTTCTTAGTTGACGGGGTAGGGAATGCTGGGTTGGTTAAGGCATAGTTGTGGACTACAGGAGGTGTTGGGTAGGTTGACAGTGGGTTAAGCGCGTAAACTGGAGGTTGGTAGATGGGTTGCTGGACAATGGGCGGGTTGGTAAGCGCATAGGCTTTGCGCCTGCGCTTGAGGTTGTTACGGTTTGAGGGTTCTGGTTTGGTTTCTGTTGGTTCAAGAACAGTCTTGGTGAGTTTGGTCTTCTCAGATCCCCGCAGGAACAGGGTTCCTGCTCTGACATGGTTGTCGCTGAGCACAGCGGCCAACTCGATGGCGTCAGAGAGGGTTACTGGGTTTCTGGCCCATACAGAATCTTGAATTTCCATGGGGAGACCCCCAAGGAATTTCTCGATGGCTCGGCGGGAAGGGGTAACAAGGTGAGGGACAAGCAGGCTTAGTTCATGGAAACGCGTCGCGTACTCGCGCGCTTCACCGCTGTATTGCTTAAGATTCCAAAATTCTTCCTCTAGGCGCTTAACTTCGTTGGGAGGGCAGAATTCTCGCGTCAGAATTTCTTTGAATTCCTCCCAAAGCATGCTAGAAGCAGTTTCTGCGCCACGCGCATGAGCTACTCCATTCCACCATGTAAGCGCTCTAGATTCCAGGACACTGGAAGCATATAGGGTTCGTCTGTCAGGAGGGCATTGGGTATGGAGGAAAGTGTTTTCAATCTTCTCGAGCCATTGGAGCATCACGGTGGCTCCTTCAAGCCCTGTGAATTTCGGAGGGTTACCCGCGTTAAAGGACTTAATGTTGTAACCAGAGGTGTTGGTATTGTTTTGGCTCAAAGCTTGGGCTATTGCGGCGGCCATTTCCTGGGAACGTTGCTGCGAACGTCTGCGCGAGGCTTCTCTCCTCAGATGGCGGCGAGATAGCGGAGGCATTCTATAAAAGTTTTAGTTTTAGTTAATATCTTAGCGCAAAATATAATCTTATAAAGCTTGGTTTCGCGGGGTTTGATACCATCAACAGTTAAAAGTAAAACATGAATTTGAATGCAAACTTAATACAGATAACAAATTCGAATCGAGAATTGGCAATTCATGTATCACCATGACTTTCCGAATTCTCAATTTAAAATGACTAGTAAACGAGTATTGGAGATTGACGATTCATGTATCACCATGACTTTTCAATCCTCAATATAAAATATACAAGAAAATGAGTATTGGAGGTTGACAATTCATGTATCACCATGACTTTTCAAGTCTCAAACCTCAGAACATAATCGTAAATGGAATTTGAAAATCAACTATTCATGTATCACCATGACTTTTTCGGATTTTCAAATCCAACAAACGAATATGTAAGTAAAATCAATAAAAATCGAAATTCAACAAAAATCGAAATATCGCGAAATAAAACATAAAATCAAATACTGCGTAGGCGCGAGCATATTCATAAATAACGAGTAATTAACAATAAGCGCGCAAACATGAGATTTCTCTCATGCGCGAGAAGGGACTCTTAGGTATTCTAGGCCGTTACGTCTAACCACCTATCCTAAAGTCAACGAGCTCTGATACCAATCTGTAACACCCCGACCAAAGGCGGATTATACATCGGGGCGCCACGTATTGTTTCATTACTCGTGACACTATTGGGTGTCAATATTTAATAAATATATTCGTTCGCGCACGCGCAGAGTAAGCACAAGATAACATAAATCAATATATTATAAGGCAAAATATTCGAACAACAATAACTTGTCTTGATACATTTTAATCTAGGTCCAAAATAAAGAAAACTTCCTACGTGTCCTCGAACTCCAAAACAGCTACTGCAAACCTGAACATGTGTTAAAATAAACGTCAAACACTTGCGTGTTGGTGAGAAATCAAGTTTAATACAATACATAGATAACAATAAATCTGCGCGCAACACGTGTATGTCTGGTGTTTAACAAGGGTGTAATCAGATTGTGATCAAGCCTAAATAGATCATAGCTCATAGTTCAATCCGTGCTCCCAAATGAGCACAAAAACAAGAAAACATCTGTGCAAGTGTAAACAAAGAAAACCGTAAATGATAGGTCTCCCGTGTTCATCTAATGGATCCATGAAAACTTCGGAATAGGCCGAACAAAGCGGTTAATGATACACACATACAAATAAACAGCCAAGTAAACGTCCTCAACACATGGGATACTGCGCGACTAAAGTTTATAAACAAGTTTAAGACTCTAAGTTTGTATGAACACATGAACATCCCAAAACATTAAAAATAAAAAGGGATTAGGTACGAGATTACTCACTTGATAAACAGTGCGGTGTAAGATAAAGCAAGAACCAACTTTAAACAAGCACAAGTTAACCAATAAATAAGATTATTATTTTAATGATTTGTTTTAAGTCTTGATTATAAGTTAGCATAATTAATAAGTAAATTATTATATATGATATATATATTACCGGAAAAGCAGGGCAGAACAGGGAGGAAGACGGAGGCGGAGAGGAAGACGGCAGAGAGAGCAACGGCAAGGAGCAAGAGAGAACAGGAGAGTTTAAGTGCTTTGTGTGTGTAGTGTTAGGGAAAATAATATTATTATTTATAGAGAACCCTAGGGAACACAATCCCTAGAAAAGGGGAAAAGTTCTCCAAAAAGTAAAAGATTCCAAAAGCAAAAGATATCAAAAGATATGGCAGCTGCAGGGGACAAGAGAAAGCTGACAGGGAACAGTAAACAGGCATGGGAGGGTCAGATAAAGGTACTGGTCAAAGCATGGAAAAGCAGATCTCAAAAGATAAGGTCAGTCACTTTTTCTGTCAACCAATGGGGTTGGTGCGCATGCTGCGCCAAAAGTGGCTTTTCAGACATAAGACAGGTTAGGTCAACAGCACAAAAGATAAGATATCAAAAGCAAACAAGCAAGTTAAAACAGAAGAAAGGACACAAGACAGCGCGAGAAAGCTTCGAGCGCGAAGGCAGACACAGAAGGTCAAGAGAGCGCGAGCGCGAAGGCAGACAGAACCAACCTTTGCGCGCCGCGGAAAGAACTATATTTCTGAGCGCGTCGCGGGAAGAACGGTATCCATAGCGCGCCGCGGGAAGAACTAAAATCCTTAGCGCGCTGCGGGGACAGTTCGTCTCGAGTATCGCAGTAACAGGTGGTCTTCACGCCGGCTTCCTTGTAAGGAGTCTGGCGCGTGGAGCTGCGCAGACAACCTTAGGCGGGAAGGAACAAAGGACAAGCAAAGAGTTAGAAGAAAAAGAGGGAAACAAGGCTTAAGGGCGGGACGGCGACAAGAGGGAAAAGAAGGCGGAAAGAGAGAAGAAGGAAGAGGGACGGGACGGCGGAAAGAAAGAGAGAGAAAGAGGCGGAAAGGAAAATATATTATTATTATTAAAAGTAAAATATAAGTATAAATAAATATTAAATTATAAAAGAAAGAGATCGGATCAGAGAAACGGGTACCTGGGTCGGGTCGGATCGGGGCAGATGTCACAGACAGCTCGTGGGTCGATGCCATGCAAGAAGAGTTGGCTCAATTTAAGAAGATAGAAGTTTGGACTTTGGTTGAAAAACCAAGGAATGTGCATGCGATAGGCACAAAATGGGTGTTTAAGTGCAAGAGAGATGAAAAGGGGATTATTATAAGAAACAAGGCGAGGCTGGTCGTTAAAGGATTTAATCAGCAAGAGGGGATAGATTATAATGAAGTGTTCGCTCCGGTGGCCAGGTTGGAAGCGATAAGATTGTTTTTAGCATTTGCTGCTTTTAAGAAAATGAAAGTGTTTCAGTTGGACGTGAAGAGTGCGTTCCTCAATGGGAAAGTTGATGAGGTTGTGTATGTTGAGCAACCTCCGGGTTTTCCTGACCCAGACTTTCCTGATCATGTGTACAAGTTGAGCAAGGCGCTGTATGGATTACATCAGGCACCTCGTGCCTGGTATTCAACGTTATCGGACTACTTGCTAGAAAATGGTTTTGAAAGGGGTTTGATTGACAGCACACTGTTTGTGAAGAGAGAAGGAAGTGACTTCCTGCTAGTTCAAGTCTACGTGGATGACATCATATTTGTTGCATCAAGAGTCTCCATGTGTCAGGATTTTGAGGCCGTTATGAAGAAAAGATTTGAGATGAGTGCTATGGGTGAACTAACGTTCTTTTTAGGATTGCAGGTTGATCAAAAGAAGGATGGGATGTTCATTCATCAAACAAAATATGTTCATGATGTCCTCAAGCGCTTCAAGATGGAGGACTCTTCTCCATTTGACACTCCAATTTGCATCAACCACAAGTTGGGAGCTGAAATAGACGGTGACGCAGATGTGGACCCAACTCAGTATCGGGCTATAATAGGTTCTTTGATGTATTTAACTGCTTCTAGGCCTGATATAATGTTTGCTGTTTGTCTTTGTGCTCGTTTTCAGGCAAACCCAAAGGAATCTCACATGAAGGGTGTGAAGAGGATTTTGCGGTATCTCAAAGGCAAGCCGAAGCTAGGGTTGTGGTACCCGAAGGGAGGAGACATGGAACTGGTTGCTTATACAGATTCTGATTATGGAGGGTGCAATCAGAGTCGGAAGTCGACAACAGGAGGATGTCAGTTTCTCGGTGGAAGATTAGTTTCCTGGCAGTGCAAGAAACAGACATCAGTTGCAATCTCTACGTGCGAAGCTGAATATATGGCAGCATCCAACTGCTGCTCTCAGGTTTTGTGGATTCAGCAACAATTGCGCGACTATGGTCTGAATTTCTTACTCACTCCTATTTTAATTGATAACACTGCTGCCATCTCAGTAATTAACAATCCCGTTAAACATAGTAAAAACTAAACATATTGACATTCGTCATCATTTCATACGGGATTGTGCTGAGAAGAAACTGATTAAGGTCGAAAAGGTCGATACGCTAGAAAATTTCGCTGATTTATTTACAAAAGCGTTTGATAAATCCAGATTTCAAAACCTAGTTGAGCTAAACGGGATGATCAATCCCGAGTAACCATTTTTTTTCTGTGTGTTTATTTTATAAAAAAAAAAAAAAAAAAAAACGTCACTATTGCTTAAAATTAGTCGGTTACCTCAGTTTGATGGACATATCCTCGGATATGTTTTGGTCCTCGTTTCTACTTGTAGGGAATGAGGGTCGCCATTAACCAGATGACTGAAAGTGACCGGGGCGGTTATGATGTGTTTTCTTTCTGTCGCTGAAAATTAGTCGGTCATACTTAATTAGAAGGACACATACTTGTATGTGGTCGGTCCAGTTGATCCATTGGATCTTCAGGATTGCCGTTTACCTGAAGACTTTGACGTGATCGGGGAGATTGAAGTGAAAATTTTCTAAGGGAAATGAAATTACTTTTCAAGTCTGTTACTTCGTAAGAAGTTACTTAGCTTTGTTAAACGGAAAATTGATCCAACCATGGAAAATGATAGATATACTAACTTTGTGCTTAACTAGTTAAGTTATTAGGCTTAAAAGGCTTTAGGACAATCATTGTATGTCATGGTAACTTTTTATGGTGCGTAAAAGTAGATGTGATACAAATTAAATTTTACTTGATTTTATGTGAAAACTCCTTAAGAGTTTTGTGTGTCTTCATGTATATCTTTCCGAATGATAGTCAGAAAAGTGATTACCCAGTCATACACGAGCCCGTAAGTGTTCTGATTTCCGTGAAGAAGGCGTTTCAAGACACTGCAGTGATCCAGATTCGGGACTTGCAGTTGTTTATTACTCTGAAGTCTATAAGTTGTTTGTAAAAAAAAAAAAAAAAAATTTAGTACTTATGAAGTAATTGTAACATTCGAGAGTTCAAGATATCGAGACTGCTCTCAATCATGGAGCAAGAAGAGTACGGGAACCAGACATAGAATACTTACAAGTTAATCAGACACTATGGGTCGAAGTCAATTCGGGGTGACTCGGGGAAAGCCAAATACGCCTTGAGGATAGATAGGAGGCATCAATATTTCTGAGTTGTTGCCCACTTAAATTTTAAGAATTAATTGAACCTAACTCGTATCACAGAAACGATGAAAACCATCTTAAGTATATTACCTGCTTACAACCTGTCTCTATATGTCATAATACAGCTAAACACGAATCTATGTGACAGTCAAGTAGTTAGTATGATTCCTGTTCGGATCTTTTCTAAAACGTAGCAGTCCCTATCGAGACTGAAATTTTATCCCTTATACTTTAAATTTATTACGTTTTTGTACTTAGATAGCTTTATGATTTTTTAACTGGTTACTTAGAATTGATCATGTTATTTATTTCTTAAAGGACAACTGTTAAAATCTTAGGGGTAATATTTTGAAATTTTAGGCGATGTTGTTGAATAGGCGAAGTTGTGAACTTCGCCTATATAACTCCGCCTCTATATAAGGATGTTCAAAGGTCACACTATTCATCAGAAATTCAAGCGAACTTATCCGAGAAATCCGGCGAAGATATATATTTTCCGGCGAACTTGTTTCGATTCCGATTTCGATTCTTTTTTCTCAGTTTCGTTCATAGATTCGAGGTGGGTGTTATCAATTAATCGTATATCCAACGACAGTGGTGCTTTTCATAGGTCGTTTTGAACGGTTTCGTGACCTCGGTCCGGTGACCTTTCAAAACCGAGATTTACAAGCTTGTATTACGTGTTCATGGACAAACTGTTCGTCCACATAACCTTAATATCAAGTGTTTTTGAGTTCTTCATCGTCAAACCTTTGCCGAAACATCGGATTCCGACTGTTAGAATCTTAACAGTCGCCGATTCAGTTCAGGCGAAGTTAGGGTTTCGGCGAAGTTATCCTCAACTTTGCCTGACGATTAATTTCGCCTGAGGCGAAGTTATCCGCAACTTCGCCTAAGGCTTAATTTCGCCTAACCCTTATCTTCGCCTGAGGCGATGTTCTGATGAGGCGAAGTTATCACTAACTTCGCCCAGAACATTTTACTTAAAATTAATTAGACGAACTTAAAGATGAAGCGAAGTTGTTCCCAACTTCGCCTCACCTTTAACTTCGCCTATACAGGTTTGATCACAACTTCGCTCCTGGTGATCAAGCGAACTTGTGTATAACTTTAACGTTTATCTAACTTGGTTCGTTTATTGCAGATATGGCTGCTGTTGGAGGTGCAGGTGATGACGGTGATGATCAAAGACAATTCTTTCCAGCCCATAACCAGTTCATAACACTTGACCCAGATGCAAAGGGCGTGGAGGATTATAGCGAGATAATTACTTTTCTCCTGCGCTCAAGGATTTATCATGCAATAACAACTACCCTGCCTATTTCGCTGCCGAATATTGAAGACTTTTGACAGACGGTAGAGTATGATTGCCGGGTTGAGCCCCCGGTTATGCGAGCCACCGTTAACGGTCAAGTCGTTCAGTTTTCTTCTGAACATATACGGGTGGCGTTGCAGTTTGGTGAAGAAACGAGGGATGACCCAACGGAGTTTGTTGCGCCATTCCGTGATGGGGCGTTCCTCAGGATGGGATATTCTGGTCTCTTAGGAGACACTCAACGGAGGAAGGGGTTCCTCTTAGATCAGTGGCGCTTCCTTATGCACGTCATGATCGTATGTATGTCAGGACGGAAGGCAGGCACTGATGGCATGGGTGCAATAATGCAGTCTGCTATGACTGCATTGACTTATAATAAAAGATATTCGTTCAGCCAGATGATCTTTTACGAGATCGACAGGCAACGAAGGGCTGTGGCGCGTGAGCGGTTTACAATGTATCCTCGATTTCTACAGATGATTTTCAATCATGTGGCTCCGACGCTGCCTCAACGACGCCCTATACGATACGTTGAAAGTGTGACAAAACGTATCTTTGCACAGTGTCGCACGTCCAGCGCACGAAGCAAGCCTGACCTGCGTCCCAGGCATACTCCGCTCTTTGGGTATCTTATAAACCCGGAGTATGTGCCTGCGGCAGGGGACGAGTTCAGAGACCCAAGACCACAACAGGCGGCAGCACCCCAGGCTGTATCAGCTGCGCCTGCTGTATTTGCTGCTGTGACAGCTGCAGAGATTGATCTTGACGCCATGTTCGGCGGGCACGGAATGTTTGATATGGACCGAGTTGATCCTCAAGAGAATATTCAAGTCTCGGTTCCACAGGCTGATTTTGATGATGTCATGGAAGAGGCGAGACGGATGATGGTTACGCATGAGAGAACGGTTGGGAAACAGAAGAGAATTGTTGACGATGACGACGAGGAAGATGATGAAGAAGAAGCTGTGCAGCTGGTAAGAAAGCGTTCACGTAGGGAAACGACAGGTATGGGTGTAGGAGCTGGAGAAACTTCACGGTTGTTACGTTTTGCTCCACCTGCCTTGTCTGGTATGTCCTTTGTTCCTACCTCTGTGCAGGTATCGAGTACTAGCGCTACGGTTGTTCATGTAGTGGCTACATCATCGGCTGACATTCCACCGATCACAGCCGTCCAGACGTCGTCTCCAGCAATTGTGTCTCTACCACCTCAAACGCGTACTCCACCGGTGGTAGTAGCACGATTTGTCGAGTCTACGGTCACCACTTCTGCAGGGTTATCGGGTACGGTACCACTTGCGGACACGCCCAGTTCTGACTCGGAACGGATAGCTTCACTAGAGCGGATTGTAGCTGAGCAGTCAAAAACTATACAAAGCCTAGTGGAAGCAAATCAACTGCAGGCATCCCTCCTGGCTGAGCACGGGAAAATAATAGATGCCTTGAAGGTGTTCTTGGCATCTCAGGGGGAGATGAGCTGTAGAGGAGATGAGTTGAGGACCAAGCGCCGAAACGATCAAGACGATGATCCCAATGCACCGGAAGGTGCAGGTGGTGAGTTGCCAAGAACTTCTATAGCTCTTGGGGCTTCCACAGCTGAGGGGGAGTCTGCATCTGGTGATGATGTGGTAGCTGTTGGTGATGATGTTGAAGTTGTTGATGATATGATTGACGCGCTGAAAGAGATAGACGAAATGTTAGAGGAGGATGAGTTGATAGATGAAGATGATGTTCTGCCAATCGATGAGATTGAAAAGATTGGTGCAGAAATTGTTGTTGAGAATGTGGTAGAAGAAGGAGAAATTGTTGAAGAAAAAGTAGAGCATGAGATCCCTGTGGTTGAACAGTCGACTATATGTGAAGATGCTGCGGTTGACAACACTAAGTGGGAAGAACAGCCAAATTGGAAGGAAGGCTGCGCTCAGTGGTTTGTAAAGACGAAGAAGCCTGCAGTACCAACGATGTTCAAGAAGTCATATAATATAAAGGGATATGCAGAATCGAAGAAGGGAATCATATGCTGGTTGTATGATGAAGAGTTGAAGTTATTTGTGATCAAACGTTACGACGGCATTCAGTACTTCAAGAAGATGTTGAGATCCCTGAATACCTTACCGGAGTGTGAGGTGAAAGACTTAGCGAGACTGGGGCTGATAAACAGAAGTGATGATAATATGGCGAGAGTAATTGGGAAAATTGTTTGGAAGGAGGCCATTAGAGACAAAAAGTTTGAACTTCTGAAGCCTCAGAAAGGGAAGTTGGTAGAAGACAAAGATAGAGGGATGAGGGCAGACGGCAAACCATGGATGGTTATGAAGTATAAACCAGTCCGTCATTTAAAAGAAGTGCCGATGAAGGTGATGCCCAAGAACGTCTTGAAAGACTTGAAGTGGTGGTACGTGGATTGTGAAACTGCTGAAGCGGTCATGGAGGATGAAGATGAGCAAGAGATCATGAGAGTGTATGATCCTATGCACTTGGTCAATCTGTCTCAAGCTGACTTGCAGGTACTACACGCTAAGAAGATTTTCTACATTCCTGCTTGGAAAGAGGAAGCTAAGAAGTACCAGAAGTTGGTTTCTGTATGTGTTAGACAGGGAGTGCATGCTTGAAGACATGAAGAGAGAAAACGAAAGATTACAAGACTCAAGCTTTGAAGATCAAGATATGAAGCTACTGCCAAGGGGGAGTCTGTTGGTACATAAATGTCAGTAGTTCATAGTCTAGCGTTTGTAATCGAGTCTGTAATGTAATTATGTTTTAGTTTATGATTTTGTATGTAAGCGAAGTTGTCAACAAGTTCGCTTAGGCGAACTTGTTGAACAAGCGAAGTTGTTGACAAGTTCGCCTAGGCGAACTTGTTCAACGAGCGAAGTTACAGACAACTTCGCCTGAGGCGAAGTTGTCGTGTATTTAAGTAACCTACGGGTTTACGTGTTAAGAGTTGGTCAGTGAGTGTTTTGTTTAATCACGTGTATTTCAGCAAGTCAGTAGACGAGAGATCAAGTCTGTAATAGACGTGTTACAGGTTATAATATATAACGTGTTCGTTTGTATTGCGTGTGATTGTCTTACGTATTCTACGCTCGTAACTACCTACGCAGGGATTCCGCACCTGCGTATATAGCGATATCCCGTGTAAGATCCGTCTAGGAACCTACACAAATCCCAATTTCTTGTTAAAGGCAGGAAGATCTTTGCTAGTCCTTTTCATGAATCTCTTAACCTTACGAACGACCATAGCCATGTTCCACTTTAAATCCATTATCTCCAAATCATCCGGATCAATCAGATCATAATCCTCATCAGTCAGTCACTTGTGGCTATCTTACTACTCACCAAGTTTTCATATGAAGACATGAAGGCTGTTTGAAAAGCAAAATTCTGTTCAGCTTCCTTCATGTTGACACTAGGTGGTGGAGCAAATGGATTTGTAGTAGATGAATTTCCAGATCCAACAGAAACACCAGGTGATCCAGAATTACCAGCAGTGTAAAAACATGCTCTTGGATCATTATAAACGGTTGTTTCATTTTCACCTGCATGCTGTGTGAGAAAAGCAGTGATTGGAGAAATGGTAGAACTTAGAAGCATACTACCACCATAGAAAGTAGGATCTTGACTATCCTTGGAGGATTTCTGACACTTAAGGTCATATTTTCTTGCTTCAATCTTTTGCAAGAATTCAGTGGCAGTCAGGTCTTCATTCGTAAAATAGTTATTCTCTTTTAGAACCATTAGAAATGTCGAATAAGAACTTGGTAGTGTACTCTTAATCGTGTCAATCTTGTCAACCTCAGAAGTTTCCTATCTCATCTTGTCCATCTTAGAAATTAAGTGATTAAACCTAGTAGTCATCTCCTCAACTGTTTCTCCTTTCAATAAGTTAAAGTTTCAAAATTGAAACTTAAGCATTACCTTCTTACTCTCAGTTGTATTCCCCATACTTCTCATACGAATATGTTGAAATAAGAAAGCACATATCTTTATACTTCCCACTTGCTGAAATATGTTTTCGGGTAAAGCCATAGTAAGAGTAGAATAAGCCTTCGTCTCGATCTCTAATGCTTTCTTTATTCTTGTGAATATTGAGAAATAGCTTTAGGAGTCTAACCAATAGTGTCGTCACCAATCATTGGAAAAACATATACCTCATCTAGGCAATATGAACAGTTAGGATGAATAGAACCCAAATGAGCACGAAAATGGGGTTCCCATTTAGCAAAGTCGCTAAATTTCATCAACCTTGGACATTTCGAATGTGAGCCTATTTCGGTATCAAGTTGCAACATTTGTTGCATTAACATGTTTTATGAAGCTAGTGCATACATACCAGCCATGATTGATAAATGAAAAATTTCAAACACTAAGGATTAGAATTGAAAATTAAGATTAACGAATGGTGAACAGTAAGGTTAACGAACTGTGAACAGTTGTAGCAAACTGTGAACAGTAATTAACGAATCACAATTTAACGAAGTAAATAGCGATCAAGTAACGAATCATAAATGATTTTAACGAATTAGAAACAGTAACTTTGGCGAATTAGAAAGATTTTATGATGAACTGGGTCAACGTCAAAATCTATCACTAGGACATTACAAATCAAAACTAACTAATCAACTATCAATCAGGTCCTTGATCTTTCTTCTTTCTTCAGTTGTTCTTTACATTCTTATGGCTACAACCTTCTTGTTAGTGCACAATGTCTAATGCTAGGTCTTGCAAGGTTAAACGAGCTTGTTTTGGTCATAATAGAGTGTTAAAGGAGTATAAGTCTCTTTACCAACGTAAAGTCTTATACGCCCGTATAAGTATTATACGCTATAGAATTATACGCCCATGGGACAAGTTGTATAAATAGATGAAACTTTTTCATATTTATTAGGTTTTGGAAATACTTTTGAAATCACTTGTACTCTCTGACATTGTTATATTCAAAAGTGATTATTACTTTGATTTGTTATGTGTTTGACAACTTTGCTATTTGTTTCCGCCTTATAGCTTAGTATAGTGACACAACGTATTCGTTCCGTATCGTATTGCACATTCACGTATATGATGACATCATATGATCCGGAAACCGGTCTTTTATGTGGTACAGAGCTTTGGTACTCGATATCGGAAGAAATGAAAAGACGCACTCGTTTCACGTCAAGAATCGATCTATTACTATGTCGTAACCCACACCTAAGGTGTCGACAAGAAGGTTAACGACTTTCTAAATTAGGAAAGAACAATAGTTATGTTAATGGCGGAATCAATAACACACTAAATGTTGCCAACAAGACACAAATGTAACAAACACACACTGCAACTCAAAAGATTTTCATTGATATATAATATGTCAAATACAAAAGGAAATCGATTAGGGTTTCAGAATGGAATGTATTGTCTTTAAGAGATAATGACAGCCGCCACAATCAATATCAGGTAGTGTATGTCGTCTGTCAAAAGTTGTGTCTTAGGCTTGACCTAAATTATTTCTTTCATAGGCCTGCCCGGACAGCTATCATTCCATATATGGAAACCCTAATCATTCGTACATAGTAAAAGCTATTACAAAAAATGCTAAGTGTAAAACAAGTCTTCGGGCAAGCTTTGCAGCTTGTATCTTTGACGAGCAGACTTGGTAACCATGAAGTGTGCTAGTAAACAGTTCTTCAGGCATACTTTCAAAGAAAATATTCACCTAGCAGACTTCAATCCTCTTGACTATATCAAACTTTGCTCAATATAATCCCACCAGCAAACTTGTTCTTCAGGAATCTCTTAAACTCTTGGTTAATGACAACTTATTCAACAACTCAAAGTGTGCTGGTGACACTGTAGCTTTGCTGGGAGTTGAACCTTGCTCGGTAGAAGTCTTTAAATTGTTTCCTTATCAACTTCCTTCAACCTTGTTGGGAACACTGTTTATGATGAATAAACCTTGCTAGATTTGACTTTAGTATGGTTTTAGCCAAGGGTTTGCTAGCAAAGCAAACCTTGCTTGACTTGAAGAACTACCTTGCTAGACAAAGTGAACCTTGCTTGGTTTGACACTTAAGAGGACTTCTCGAAGATAACCTTGCCCGGAACGCAAAATACCTTGCTAGGATAAGTAAAACCTTGCTGGGAGGTCTGAGTTTGCTCGGAGTTCATACTCAGCAGTTTCTTGAGAGGTTGAGAAGTTTCCAATCTCCTTTTAGCACTTTTCTCTTCCCAATAATCTCCTCTAGATTGGAACAACCTCAGTTGTACCAAAACAACTTTAAGGTTAAATACACTTAGCCAAAATACACATAAAATTTCAAAATGAAAGTTACATATCATAATGAAAATATTACACTTAGCAACGACTCTTACCTTGTCCTTTATAACAATCCCTCTTTCATCCCTCTTGTTCCTAAAAACCCATTTGGTTCCAATTGCATACTTGTTTCTTGGCTTATCTACAAGTTCCCACACTTGCAGATCTTTGAGTTGAGCCAACTCCTCTTGCATTGCTTCCACCCAACTATTGTCTTTTAAGGCTTGAACTATGTTCTTGGGTTCAACTTGGGATAGGAAGCAGGAGTACAGACAGATGTCTGCAGATTTAGATGCACTTCTTGTAAATCTTTCATTGATGTCACCAATGATGTTTTCAGGTGGATGATTTCTATCAACATAGGAAGTTTGCCAAATTAGATCAGTAGACACATTAGAATAAAGATTTGTATCATTGAGATCAGGTTCCTCAGTGATCAAATCTGCAGTTGCATCATGAAATGCAGTTAAATCTTTAGCAAACTGTTGTGAAGTTGAAGCAACATTGTTTTCAATGTTCAAACTTTGAAATAGAGTTTCAAAGTCTGGTTGTATTTCATTTTGTTCTTGAAAAAACAAGTCATTAGGTTCCCCTTCATTGTTGACAGCTTTCTCTTGATCAATTTGATCATTTGTTTGCTCATCATAAATGATAGGATCTTCTTGAACATGTGGTTTCTCCAGATTGTCATTTTTTCCAACTTCTACTTCATGATCAGAAACATTCTTGTAAAGGAATATTCAGCATATTTTTCTGCAACTTTTGACCACAACTTGTCCAAATCAATCTTCTTTTCTAACTTTTCTTCTTGGACACTTGTTCTATACAAAGTTTCATCAAAGTCTTCAGGATAAATCTTGAAAGACTTGATTAACTTCTCAATATCAAATAACCAGGATGCTCCATCAACTGTATTTAACTGGTTTTCATTGAATATCACATCAGAAGATTCAATCACACTCAAGTGATCATTCACATATACTCTGTAAGCCTTTGAGTATGTGGAGTATCTAACAAAGAAACAGTCTAAAGATTTTGATTGAAACTTGTTGAAGTAGTCTTTAGTATTCAATAATGAGTACTTGCATCCAAAAGGCTTGAGAAAGTTGGTGTAAGGTTTTCTTTTGAACAAAACCTCAAAAGGAGTCTTGTCTTGGCTTTTGTTGAGAATAACCTTGTTTTGAACATAGCAAGCAGTGTTGATAGCATATGCCCAAAAAGTAACAGGCCAATAAGCATCTGTTAACATGGTTCTTACAGCTTCAATGATTGTTCTGTTTCTTCTTTCAGCTACACCATTTTGTTCAGGAGTTCTAGGAGCACTGAATTGTTGTAGAATTCTTTTTGCAAGACAAAATTCAGTCATCACTTCATTTTGAACTCAGTTCCATTGTCACTTCTCATCACTTTAACCTTCAAATCTAGTTGATTCTCAATCGTTGTTACACAACCCTTGATTAATTCAGCAGCCTCATCCTTGGAATTCAGATAATAAACCCAAGTGTCTCTTGAAAAATCATCAATGATCACTAAGCAATACCTTTTCTTCCTTATACTAGGAACACTCTCAGGACCAAAGAGATCTATATGAAGCATTTCCAGTACATTTTCAATTGAGTTCACAAGTTTTTCATTGTGCGATGACTTGTGCTGCTTACCTTTCTAACATGAAATGCAATTGTCTTCAAGCTTGAACTCCCTTGTAGGTAAACCAATTACATGTTCACCTTTAACAAGTTTGTTCATGTTCTTTAAATTAACAAGAAAAAGCTTTCTGTGCCACAATTTGATTTCATTTTCAGTGGCTTTCGAAACAAAACAAGTTCCACCCCTAGAAACTGCATCCTTCATCTTCAATTCATATAGGTTTCCATTTCTAGGAGCCATCATCATAATCATATATGGAGGAATCACAATTCAGGTTTGAGGATGAAACAATGAGAATCATCAAATCCAACCTTATAACCTTTATCACACATTTGTGAGTTGCTCAAAATGTTATATTGCAATTCTTCCACATAAAACACATTGTCAAATGACACTTTGCCATTGGTTAGAATACCTTTCCCCACAATCTTCCCTTCATTTTCATCACACCAAAATGAAACTGGTCCTTCAAACTTCTCTTCATAGTTCACTAGTGACCTCTTGTCACAAGTCATGTGCCTGGAACATCCACTGTCCATATACCATACATCATTGATTGGTGTGGACTGTTCCTCCATAAATCAAAGAAAAAGATCAGTTAAGGGATGAAACACAAGCTGAAACAGCTTGCAAATCATCAACAACATTATTAGTTGTTGCATTGGGTTTGGGGACTTCATAAACAATCTCACTTGATTCATCCGAATCATCTGATTCATAGCTAGTTTCATACGATCTTGTCACATATGAAACTATGCAAGTGCATTCCTCAACAACATATTTTCTCTTCACATTTGACACTATTGTTTCACATGTCATTTTTGTTTCATTTCTTGGTTTCCAAAGAAATCCTTGAGGTTCAAACCCATGTTTCAATAGAAAGTTTTCATCTCAATTCAACTCTCTTGATTACTTTCTCCTAACCATCTCTCTTTTAACTTTTTCTTCACCCTCTTTTGGCTTCCCAATATCAACAAATTTCTCATTCTTAACAGCCTTATCAGGGTTTATTCTGATGGGTTGTTTCATCTTTGGAGCCTTCTTCTCTTCAACTACATTCTTTTCTTTCTTGTCAATAACCTCAGTTCTCTTCTTGTTGTTTACTTCAATTCCTTTGTTAGTCTCAACAGATGGCTTCTTTCCCCTTCCCAAATATTCATCATACTTATTTTTGTACAAACCAAAGTCTTGCCCAGACTTGGTTGTATCAGGAACATGAAATGGTTTGAATGTAAATCTTTCATGACAAGAATAAGTGTGATGTCCATACATATCACATTGTTTGCACCAAACCTTTCAATTGAAGCTCTCACTTAATTTCCACTTTTTAAATCTTTCACTTGGCCTTAGGGGTTTAATTCCAATGGTCGTGTGATTCTTGAGCCCATCAAAGTCCATTGAGAAAGACACAAATTCCTCAATCTTGATTTCTTGCCTTTCCACAAAACTCTTGACAAAGACAATTCTCTCCAAATTGATTGGTTCATCATCAATGTTTCCCCTAAACCTTGACTGCCTTCTCCCATATTCTTCCGGAGTCTCTACTTCTCCAACATCAAATAAATCTTGACTTGAGAAAACAGGGTATACTAGAATAAACAGGTCACTATTCAAAGTTTCTTTAGTCTTCTTCTTGTTCTTAACCTTTTTCTCCTTAAATGCTTCTTTGCTTGGAGGCTTCACTGCATTGTACTTACCTTTTGATCCACCACATATGTCAAATGACACATGTTCCCTTCTCATCTGTGCATGATGTTTTCTCATCCTGGGTGTGATCTTCGGTAACATAGGAATCTTGCTTGGTGGACTTCACTTGCCTTTACCTTTATCCTTTGAACCATTTTCAATGAGCATTGATCACTCGAGTCACTAAAGTCATCTATGTTCAAACAATCTTCATCAAAATCATCTTTAGGTACTTGTATAGCAACATAATTTTCACCTTTCTTCTCCTCTTTCATCACAAACTCCCTTTTTTCATCAACCTCAACCCTCTCATATTTTTCAATAAATTCTTTCTTTTCCTTAAACACCTCTCTAAACGGATCAAGGTATGCCTCTTTAAGGACCCGTTACCGGTGCCCTACTTTGGACGTTGGATTTACTCATAAACACAGTTCTAAACATCAGAGTTAATTACAACTTTACGCGGAATATAGAACTTTCATATACATTACATAATAACTCTTAACATGTCTTAAAACATTCTTGTCTTTCATTTTAAACATCAAATCATAAAACAATTTGAGTCTTCAGATGCCAGACTCTTATTCTTCTACCATGTGTCCCCGCTCAAGCCAGCTGCCTCATCCTACTCGCCTGTGTGCATACTAAAAGTCAGCTACGCTGAGTGAGTTCTAGTTAATCGCATATCATACAATACACACACATACCTTCAATTATACATCCGAAGATGCATAATAATTACTTTACTAATTTACTTTCATTACATAATTTCATACATACGTTCATACTTTATTAATTTTGTACTATATATTACTGTCCATTCTATCTTAGATATTATTAGGGTTTGATCCCTCTTTCCTTGTCTATCTCAGATATTATTAGGGTCTGATCCCTTTCTTGTCTATCTCAGATATTATCAGGGTCTGATCCCTTTCTTGTCTATCTCAGATATTATTAGGGTCTGATCCCTTTCTTCTTTATCTGAGATATTATTAGGGTCTCATCCCTTATTTCTTCATCTTCGTACATACTGTCCTTATATACTCATAACACACATATACTTTCTTTAATCATTTCTACATACTCATATGTTGTATATATATATATCTATCATACACATTCATCTTTCATATACATACCTCCCTTGTTTCAGACACTCGGCAACAGTTCATTTTAGCTAGTTTACTAAATGTCGTAGCTACAAAACTTCTATTCACACTCGAATCAAATAATACTGAAGCAAAAATACCATTTCCTAAAAACATACCAGTCACAACATCAGGAATCTGCCTAGCTTGTTCCTGGGTCAGCATGTAGGCTCTAGTCCTCGGCCTTGCTTGATCGGCATCCTTCTTTCCACCTCCTCCAGACTCACCATCGGTGCACTCCCTTGCCATATGGCCTGTCTTGCCACATTTGTAACATGCTGGCTTTGACTGCACTCATTGGCATAATGCCTTACCTTGCCACACTTATAACACGCATTAGACCCAAGTCTGCATTCCCCACCATGGGCCTTCCCACATTTGTGACAAATATCAGAACTCCTACCCCACTTGCACTCACCACCGTGCATCTTTCCGCAGGTCTTACACGACCTCTTCTCACAAACTCTTGGCTACTTGTTCTTAGGGTTCCACAATTGAGTACCGGGTTGTTTAGTAGGAGCGACCCACTTCTTATCCTTCTTCTCTTCCACCACCATTTCATCTGTCGACAAGTCATCGTAAACAATTTCCGCGAGCCCTACAGCGGAATCAAAAGTACCCGGTCTACCAGACTTGACCAAGACGCGAACATTTGCGGCAGTCCCCTGAGATAACACTTGATCCGCTTGGCCTCAGTGTTAACCATGTCTGGCACCAACCTTGACATGCGGTTAAATATAGTGGTGTATTCATGGTGTGTCATCCTACCCGCCTTAAGACTCAAGAATTTCATTTCAACCTTCTCTACCTCTGCATCAGCATAAAACCTCTTCATCACCAATTCCTTCAGATCATCCCACCTCAACGCCTTTATCTCTTCCCGCCTCTTTCTCTGCTCAACAGACTCCCACCAATACATTGCCTCATCACCAAACGATTGGGTAGCATAACCCACAGCTTGGTCGTGACGACATTTGCTAATTCGAATAACCTTGTCCATCGTGGTTATCCATTGGAGAGTAGTGACTGCGTCTCCCAAGCCAGTTAGCTTCGGTGGATCACAGCCTTTGAACGACTTGTAGTTGCACCCACCTCGGCCTCTTCTCCTATCATCAACCTTTACCGAATTAACCACACTCAATTCCTCCTTCTCCTTCTCATCATCCTTCTTACTCTTTCCCCCCGACTTCTCAGCTGTCTTTTCCTGACTTTCAGCAGACTTTTCGAGATTCATGTTCTCACAGCAGTTGCTACCGCTTGAGCAATGGCAGCTTGAATTGCGGGATCTAGTTGAACCCCTTCGTTGTTGCTCGGATTTCGACCGGCCGAACTTCCTTCTCCCTCAGTGTTAGTAGCTGATTCTACCGACGGTTCTCGGACCGTGCGTGGCCTACCACGACGTCTCGTACGTCCTCTCTTTCCAGCTACCATGTTGACTCCAGCCATTCGTATTATATAAGGAAACAAAAACATCATCACTTAAGGAACCATTTAGTACAAGGATAGTAAGGCTAACAGGTAATAACAATGACCAGCTGTGATTAGCTGCTCACGTTACTTTCCGTGTCCTATACACTTCCTCATATAAACAGTTAAACAATCAAATAATTCATATCATCATATACCCCTATCCCTAGCAATTAGGCTAGAATTCATACATTATTCTACTTTACATGTGAAATTAATCACATACTTTACCTTCACTTAGCTTGCTTGAGTGACACATGGCACTCTCGTACTGGCATCTTCTTTCTTTTCTTACTTTAATCCCATTCTCTGTTCGAGTCTAAGCATGTAGGATGCTTAAATCTCTCAAACTTTGCTCTGATACCAACTTGTAAGGCCCCGTTACCGGTTCCCTACTTTGAACGCTGGATTTACTCATAAACACAGTTCTAAACATCAGAGTTAATTAAAACTTTACGCGGAATATAAAACTTTCATAAACATTACATAATAATTCATAACATGTCTTTAAACATTCTTGTCTTTCATATTAAACATCAAGTCATAAAACAACTTGAATGTTCAGATGCCAGACTCTTAAAACATACGTATACTTTCTTTAATCATTATTACATACTCATATGTTTTACATATATATATATATATATATATATATATCATACACATTCATCTTTCATATACATACCTCCCTTGTCAATACATGCAATATCCGAAGATCGTTCACATACCGACAAGCTTTCATTCACAATCATATCATAATATCCATCACATAAATCATACATGGCATACACTTACCATTAAAGTTAAGTGTATTAACTATCACATCGAGTATGCACACAGCCCCGAAAACATAACAAGGAAACGGGGCTTGAAACTCACCTGAATGCGGTTACGTTCACCGTTAATGGTATTCCCTTTCTTTAGTTGTGCACGGCTAACTGTATAACAATTACGCGTATTAATTACTATCACTTTCTATATCGTATATCTAGTTTAATTATAACTCTCAACGGACAGGGGCAGCGCCCCTGGTAGTGGGGTTCTAGGGGCGGCAGGCCCTAGCGGGGTCCAAGGGCAGAGCCCCTGGCTAGGGTTAAATTATTTTCTAATTCGCTAACTCATTCGTTATAACGAATTACACCTCCTTCATTAACTAATTCGTTATCTTACATGTCTGATTCGTTAGCTGGTTCATTATTCTGGTTCGCTAGCCTAATTCGTTATCTTAACGAATTGGGTGAGTAACGAATCACTTGATTCGTTATCTGTTCATAACGAACTAGAGAAAATGATTCGTTATTTGGACATAACGAATTGGTGAACTAATTCGTCATCTTGCCATAATGAATTGGTCAACTGATTCGTTACCTTGCCAGAACGAATTGGGTTACTTAATTCGTTACCTTATCCTAACGAATTACACCAATCTTATCCATACTTTGACTCAGGGGTCAAAGTCAAAATTATCAAGAACACATGATTTAGGTATCAATGAGCTCGTAATCTCAGCACCTAAAAACCCTAACCATCCAATCCTTCATACATCGCGTTTACACAGTCCGATTTGTTCATTTATAAACCCGAATATTCATTTAACAAATTGAACCATCAATTGTTAACGGATTTCAAAAGGATTCGTCATGTTGGATTCGTTTTTAACACATTCAAACAGATCTATGAAATCAAGATGTAATCCGGACCTAAACCAACAAGTTATTGATATGAGCGTACCTTAAACGAGTCGGTTACGAACACGAGCTGGTATTGATGTAGGTTTGGCTCGTTACGACTTTCCAACACCAACAAGCTCGACTTTTCACCTTCGGATCTTGTCTCGGGATATATGATGGTGCTAGTGTGTGTTTTTGATGGTGTAGGCTATGGTGTAGAGATGAATTAAAAATGGAAAGGATTAGGGTTTAAGGGGTATATATACTCCCTTAAGCCCATGGACCTAAGGCCCATTCCATATTTTATTCTATCTTCTAAAGTCCAAGCCCACCCTCTCATAGTTTATTATCCAAACCGATACACGACACACTATTAAATAAACGGAACTTATTTTACTATTCCTTAACGAAAGTTGGATGTTACAGCCTCTCTCTTCTCCTTATCAACCTTTAATGAGTAATTGTCATTGAAAGGTGGAGGAACAGTCTTGTACTTATCTTCCTCGTTGATCTTGTTTAGTTTCCCACAAATATTTCCAATTGAAACAAAATTTTTCAAGAAATCATTTTCAACTTGAAGAGCAGTGTTCTTCAATTTTTCATCAAGAAACATCTTCTTCAATCCTTCTACTTAAGTGACATATCTAGATTGCACCATGTAACTGTCCATACAGTATTGTTCTAGAATTTTTAATTATTTCTTCATAAGTTAAGTCACTTGCCTCATACACATGTATTATACTTTGCTTATTGAAACATTCTTTTTGTGGCTTACTAACAGTCATTCTCTTTGAGAGATTCATTCAATTCAAGTAATTCAAGATTTGAGAGATTTGAATGTACCTGCGATGAAGATGATTCAGCTTCATTCTCCATTTTAGCCATGAATGCTAGATTTGCGTTCACAATCTCACTTGTATGATCACTTCAATCAAAATTTCCTTCTTGTTGTGCAGCCAATGCAACATTCCCTTGGTTTCTGGGTTGGTTGCTATTGTTTCTGTTGGGGTTTACAGGAGCTTTTGGAGGGTTTTGATTATTTATTTGAATGTTTTAGTTTTGGGGAATTACTTGCTGGTGATTTTGGGTTGTTAGCTATTGTAGTTATTGAAATTTCTTTGTTGGCCTTGATTTTGGTTATGAAGCTGGTACTGGTTATGGTTTCTTAGTTAAGCAAACTGATTGTTTTGAAAATTTCTTTGTTGATTGCATTCCCATACAAAGTGTCCTGGCTGTTGACAGCTGTAGCAAATTGCCTTCAATTTGTCAAAACCTATCTTGTCATTATGACTAGACACAAAGAATCTTCCTGTTCTATTAAACAATCTCTTGCTTCTCAAGGCTAGCATAGCAGCTTGCCATTTTAGATCCATATCTTCTAGGTCATCAGCATCAATTTTCTCTAAATCTTCTTGGACCACACTGGTATGAATCAAATTCTTGGAAACAAAGGCATTGTAGGAATCAGTGAACATTGAAAATAGTGCTTGATATTCATTTCCTTTACTGACATTTCCACCACCATAAGGAGCATGTCCACTGGCCATAGAAGTTGTATCATTATCATCAATCATTTGGATATTAAATCGGGTTTGTCTACTTTGATTGTGTGCATTGTCAGCAACAACCCCCTTGGCATGTCACCCCCATACTCACTTGGATCTTCAATGATGGGAATCTGTTGTTGATTCTTTGTGGACAGATTTCCCATGGGTGCTACGAGAGCATTTATCACCTGAAAACATCATTTATCTTCCTTGATCATGTGGTTCTCTATCATCTCAAGTTCAGCTGCTTGTAGAAAGCATATCACATCATCTAGATTCAACTGAGGGGATTTTGTCTTCTCTTTGATGAATTTACTATCAGTGTACCATTCACCAGAAAGAGATGTCAATAACTTCTTGGTCAAATCAAAATCATTGATTGCCAGATTAGTTGTTCATATTTTATTCACAATTGCCAAGAATCTCTGCAGCACAGACCTCAATTTTTCACCTTCTTTAAACTTGAAACGATCAAGATCAAATTTCAACCTATCATTCTTAATATCTTTCAACTCGGTGTTACCTTCAAACATTTCAACAATAGCATCCCACATTGCTTTAGTTGTGGTGTGATGAGCCACACTGGTTAAGATTTCCCATGACAAGCCCAGCTTCAGCATAGATAATGCTCTATCATCCTTCTTCTTCATTCAAACCTCAACAGTCTGATTGTTTCCTGTTCCATCTGACACATAGGGCCCGCTATTGATATAGTTCCACATCTCTTCATCGTTGTAGCAAGCGGCAGCTTTGAATAGCACCTTCCATTTGATGTAGTTCTCCTGTCCATGAAATCTAGGTATCTTGTTAGAAGACACCTCTTGCCTATCCATAGACATCTTTTTGGTATTTTTGAAATATTTTTTAGAAACAAAGAAAAACTTAATAAACTCAAACAAAAAACTTAAACACTCTTTTAAAAAATAATCACATCTTTGATTGAAAACCTCAGATCTGATATGTCTGGACTGATTAGAGCAAGATCTATAACAAAAATAAGAATTCTAATGTAGATCTGTGTAAGAAGACACTTTTAAACCTCATAAATATTGTAGATCCGGTAAAAACGAAGAATAGTGCAGCTGACGTCACAAACCAATGGAACAGTTGTCAGCTGATGTCATTCTTCATCTTCAAAATCAACAATAGTCAGAAACAATTCTTCACAAAGATAGAAAATGCAGGCTTTAATACCACTTGTCGCTCCCACTCTATCATTAGGATAACTCACTAAATCACTGTTGTAACCAAACACCTAAGTGTCGACAAAAAGGTTAACGACGCTACTATTTTGTAAAGAACACTAGAGTATCAATGGCGAAAATACTAACACTCTAATTGTTTCACACTGAACACTAAAGTAACAAACATATGATTAACTCAAAAGATTTCCATTTAGAATTGCGAAAGATACAAACAAAAATCAATTAGGGTATAAAGGTGGAATGTCAGGCTCTTTAGCAGATTTCCATACAGGATTTGGTATGTTGTCAATCACAATATTCGCAGGTGTCAGGTTTGCATAGGCGTGCCCTAAAATATTGCTTTTATAGGCCTTGCCCTGACATCTGACATTCCACTTTTAGAATCCCTAATGATTGGTACATAATAAAACTTATTACAAAAAATGCTAAGTGTAAAACAGGTCTTCTGGCAAGCTTTGCAGCATTTGTCATCATTGAGCAGACCTGCTAACCAAAGTGTGCCGGGGAACAGTTCTCCGGGCAAACTTCACTTAGAATATTTTCCTTAGAAAATATTCACCTAGTGTTGGGTATATATTAGTTGGTTTGTACTTTGGTCTTAGTTTGTTTTGTGTGATGTTTGGTTTAATGTGTAAACCGAAATCTCAATGATCTCAGTGGGCTTGAGCTTGTAATGGGCTAGGTTGTAGTCCCTATATATAGATATATCGTATGTAGGGATTAGTTTGGCCATTCATTAGTTGTGGTTGAACGTGTGTTTTTGTAACGAATTGCTTAATTATCCGATGTTAATATTCGTATGTTTTGAAGCATCCCGTGTGTTCTTTACTTGCTTAATCGTTTGTCTTGAATCATCTTGTGTTATATTCCGCAATAACATTGAGATTGTTGCTATCACATTGAAATATCCGTCTCAAGGACTTACAATTGATATCAGAGCCTATTGACCTATTCTAGGCTCGGTTGTGATATCATAGATTCAAGATTTTGGTATTTTGATCATCGAGGTATTTGGTTTTTCGGTGAACAGTGCATCGGAGAAAAAAAGGGTATTATATTGGTCAAAGATTGGATTAGTTTTGAAACAATTTAAATCCCACAAATCATGGGATTTAGTTAGGTTGCCAGATTTGAGTGATCATAGTCGTTCTCGGGTTTCATTGACTGCTTTCGGGGTTAATTAAGGGATATTGGCCAAAGTATCTGGGTTCCTGGACAGATTGTCATAGTTTTTGGCCAAATTTGGTAGTTTTCGGTCATATTTGGTTATTCTCAGTCAATATCTGTTCTCGGTCATCATCTGTTCTCGGTCAACATCTGTTCTTGGTCAACTTTTGTGTTCTCTGTTGATCATCCTAGTTCTCGGCTGGATTAAATATTGGGCCTTATCAGTTCTTGGGCTTTAGTATAATCAGTATTAAGTTGTATTAGGCTTTATTACTTGGACTTTGTTCACTGGACCAGTGTAATCCTTATAATTTAAATGGACCAAATCACTAACGGATCATCTAATGCCACATTGCATCAAGAGTTGGACTCTATAATGGGAGTACTACTAGTATACCTCGTTTATTGTCTCATGAGAGGTTTAGCGAGTGGAAGTTTAGGTTTGAGAAATACGTTAAAATGAAAGATTCCTAAGTTTGGAGAAGTATTGTTAGAGGTCCTCAAGTTATAACATACTAACATGAAAACTATGAGGAAGTTGTTATGACACCTGTTGAGTTGTACGATGATTCTAACTTTGAAAATGTTGAAGAGGATGAAAAGGCACTTTCCACTTTAACTATGGCACTCTCACTTGAGATTTCCTTGGGATTTAGAGAACTATAGTATGCTAAGGCACTCTGGGAAGCCTTGATTGAAGTGTATGAAGGTAATGAAGACATGAGAAGAAGTCGTCAAGATCTCTTGTGACAAAAGTTCAACATGTTTAATCACGTACTGGGAGAATCGTTGGAAACTCAGCTGCATAGGTTCAGAACCCTTGTGTCTGAGATGAGATCTACAAATATCAACCTGACAGCCACTGAAACGAACAATAAAATTGTGATTCCCTACCTCAAAGCTGGGACATGAATGTTGCGATGATTCAAAAGGCGAAAGATCTCAACAGGCTAACATTGTCGGAAGTTATGTTGATCATCAAGGCTTGTGACATGGATTACAAGCAACGTGCTATAAATCATGCTAATTCTTACAATGCAGCTAGCTGGCTACATTGTTGCTTCTAACAATGCACTCATTTCTCAAGACAGCTTATCAATGCTCAAGGCTTCTCAAGGACAGTATACTCAGCAGTATCAGCCTCAGAACAATTTCTCCATGTTTAAGTCTACTCAGGGTCAATTCTCTCAAGTTCCATCACAACCAGCTCCTGTGTTCTTTCATAAATCTGCTCAACCATCTGCTGCAACTATTAAACCTCAGACATTTTCCGCTTCTTCTAATTAGGGTTCCAGTCAGATTCCCTCCATTCAAAAGGAAACCCAGGAAAACATTGATTTGATGGCGGTTTCATGAATTGTTACAACGCCTTTCTTGCCGGAGATCTGGTTTAACCAATAGCAGCTGCTAAGCTAGTTCAGATTCAACCTGATGATGTAGAAGTAATGGATATCTCTTGGCAAATCGCTGTGGCAGTGTTTCGTGCAAAGAAGTTTACTAAAAGAACAAGCAGAAATAATTGTAACGTGCCAGCAAATCAGAAGGTGGGATTTAACAAGGACAATCTTAGGTGTTACAATTGTCACGAGTCGGGTCAGTTTTCTCGTGAATGCACCAACCCAGCAAATGAAGGGAAAAGAGAAAGGGTGTTGGTTCAAGTGGGAAATGCTAGTGGAGACAACGGGACAGGTACGGCTGAAGGTGAACGGGGAATGGTAGCTCAACAGTTCTCCTGGAATGATCAGATGGCAGCTCACAGCTTGGATAATCAGACTGTAAACTTTGCTCGTGTTGAAATTGCTAAAGAATAGAATGCAGCTGAGGAACAAGTCAAGGAACTTTAGTTTGCCTTCATGGCTTTCACTCCCTCCAACTCATCCGAGGTAAGTTCTAAACTTTTTCCTCAAGCTTGCATTAATAAAGTAGATCTCTATAAATCTCATATTAGTAACTTGCTTAGAGACAAGAAAGCAATAAAATCTGAAAAATTTTCTCTTAAGAAAAATGAAAAGGCTTTCAGAGATAAAATTGAGGCACAAAAAAAAGATTTTTCTAAACTTCAATCAGATTTTAGTATAAAATGATGTCATCATCTGGATGCTAAACAGAACATTGCTGAGTTAACTGCCGAACTGGAAGTCTCTAAATTAGAAGTTATTATTTAACTGATAAATTTAACAAAGTTGAACTAGCCTTTAAAAAATTTGAAGGCTCCAGTATTGTTGTTAACTCCATGATTGAGAATCAATTATGGTGGAAAGAAAATGCTGGAGAGGGGATTGGATACAGTTTTGTGCCCCCTCCATACAACGAGAATTACACCAGTCTTCTTCTTACCGAAGAACATGAAGATAGGGTAAAAAAATGAAATATGGTAAGACCTGTGAAAATGGCAAATATGATCATGATTCAGTAAAAACTACTGATACGACCTCATGGGTGAATGATACTAATACGTTTACTTCATGTGCAGATGAAGTAATTGTCGAGGATTGGATTGATGGGGATGATGATCTATCTATTTTGAATAATAAAGACATTAATTCTGATGTTTTTTTTAAATTACCTGTTTTTAATTATGTTATTTCGACTATTTGTGTGGGCTCTGCTTTTAAGATCAAGACAATTGTGTGGTTGATTCCATTAAAACTTTGAATTCTGATAATGTGGTTTTTAATAAGTTTAAAAATACAAAAAATTCTAATAAATACTCATAGCCAAAGTTTGTTTAATAGGGATGCTCTAATGATCAAAATGGCGATAAACCAAACAATACGTCGAGTAGTAAACACCAGGAAAAGCGAATTGGTCCACACAACAGGTTCAGACATGGAGTCGACCACAATGAATTTCATATAAAACGTCAAACGTGTTTTAACTGTGGCACTCTTGGTCATATCGCTGGAAACTGTCCACACCGTCCATATGTCCCATATTATGGATTTCATCAGAGGAATATGCCTCGTAATACCTATAGACTAGACTTCGGGTATCACCAGGCTAATCCCTCTTACGGTGATTGGAACAAAAACAAATATGTTAGGTTTAGTCCTCATTAGACCAAGCCTAACATGTCTTGTAAAGGTGGCAAAAAATGTGCTTTAGTCTCAAAAACCAACTCGATTTCTGGACCGAAACAAGTTAGGAAGACAAATTCATCCATGTCTCCACTCGTAAACCAGAGACTAAGCCATCCATTCGTACATATAATAGTAAATCTTATAAAGGTAGACATGAATGGTTTCCTAAGTCTCTGGTGAAAAAGGCATCAAATTCCATATTAGATAATCGAGAAGACATGTCATGGAAACCCGTGATAAATGTAGATGAATCAGGTTTACCCAATGTTAGCATGGATTTGGTACCAAAATCTAACTAATCTCGCACATCGTGCTGGAACATCTATGGAGGAATATCATCAGACCTTGGTATGATAGTGGTTGTTCCAGGCACATGACAGGAGTCATTTCCCAACTATAAGACATTCAAATCTTTAATGGTGGGTATGTTTCCTTTGCGGGAGGAGAGAAAGGTAAGATTACGCAGAAGGATACTGTAAGTAATGGTGTTATAATGATTGAAAATGTTAATTTCAATCCTGAGTTGAAACACAGTTTGCTGAGCGTTTCTCAGATCTATGATAAAGGTTTTTCAACTCATTTTACTAACAAAGAGTGTTTGATTTTGAAACCTGGTATCAACATACCAGAAGATTGGGTTCTTGTGAAATCACAAAGAAAAGATAATTCTTATGTGATCGACATGAACAACAATGTTCCTGATGAAATAACTTGCTTGTTTTCAAAAGTGTCAGAACATAAAGCCATGCTCTGGCATCGTCTTCTTGGTCATGCTAAATTAAAAATCTTAATCGTCTTGCTAAAAACGACTTGGTGCGTGGTTTACCAATAAAAGATTTTGTTACTATTGAAAAATGTGTGGCTTGTGCTTTGGGTAAACACAATCGTAAATCCCATAAGCCAAAACTGATTAACATCATTTCATCAGTCTTTCAGTAGCTGCATATGAACCTGTTTAGTCTTGTTCATGTTTTAAGTCTTTCTCGCAGCTCTTATTGTCTTCTTATTACTGATGATTACTCACGTTTTACTTGGTTGTTTTTCTTGTCAAATAAGAGTGAAACTGCAGAACTGATCAAATGTTTCGTGGTGCTTATAGAGAATCAGCTCAACTAAAAGCTGAAGGGTATTCGATGTGACAATGGCACAGAATTCAAGAATTCTACTCTGAACTACTTTTGTGCTGAAAAGGGGTACTTCGATAGTACAGTTCAGCTCGGACACAGCAACAGAATGGTGTTGCTGAACAGAGGAACATAACTCTCATTGGGGCGGCAAAAAACCATGTTGTGTGATTCAAAGTTGCCATTGTTTCTCTGGGCTGAAGCTGTTAACATAGCATGCTATGTTCAAAATCGACTACTGGTCAACAAAGCTCAAAAGAAGACTCCATATGAGATTGTCTATGGTCACAAGCCCACAGTTGCTCACTTTCTAGCGTTTGGCTGCTCATTTATTCTGCTAAATATTTAATCCACTCCAAAGTTTGGGGCCAAAGCTGATGATTCTTATTTTATTGGTTATGCTGGTCATACTACTTACAGAGTCTACAACAAGTCAACTAAGCAGATAGTAGAATCATATGATGTGCGTTGGTTGGAAGAGAACGAGACTGATGCTCGTGTTGGTCCCGACTGGTTGTTCGATTATACTGAACTCTATAAGCCTTTCAACGTTTTTCCAGTTGTCGATACAGAAATTTCAGGTGCCGGAGTCTCAAATTTTGCTGATGAGGAAGAAGATGCACCCGCTGACACTCACGTATCCCCAATTCTGGGTATTGATCCTTCAGAATCACTGGATACCACTCAGCCAGTGTCAGACAATCAACAATAAAAGGTTACGGAAAATGTATCTTCACCATCACTTGCAGTCAACTCTTCATCAGTTGAGGGGGAGAGTCTGATTCGTCATATTTTCGGAAGTACCTTATTTCCAGATGTCATTCCTAATGAATACATTGCCAGTACCTCGTACTCACACAGTACAACGACATCTGGATGGAAGAATCCTCTCACCGACATCCTTGAAGATCTATCAAATTTACCTTCCACCAGTTCTGTTCCCAAGCATTCCATTCCGTCAAGAATTCAACGAGATCATCCAATTGACAATGCCATAGATCCTCTTGAAACAGACGTGTCCACTAGAAGCCAGACTGGACACATCAACAGTTGTTTGTTTTCATATTTCATCTCTCATATAGAGTCTAAGTCAGTGGAAATGGTACTACAAGAACCAAGTTGGGTGGATGCTATGCATGAGGAGTTGAATTAGTTTGATAAACTCAAATTTTGGAGATTGGTTGAGCTGCCAGTTGGAAAGAAAATGCTAGATACAAGATGAGTTTTTCGCAACCACCAAGATGATACGGGGGCTATAGTTCGAAATAAAGCATGACTAGTTGTTCATGGCTTTCGTCATCTTGAAGGTTTAGACAACACTGAAGTGTATGCTCCCGTAGCTCGTCTTGAGGCTATTCGGATTTTTCTGTCTTATGCCTCCTACATAGGATTCACAGTGTATCAGATGGATATCAAGACAGTGTTCCTATATGGAGAAGTCAAGTAGGAGATTTATGTAGATCATCCACCGGGATTTGTTGACTAAAATAATCCAAATCATTTCTACAAGTTAGATAAAGCACTGTATGGTCTTCATCAAGAGCCTCGGGCATGGTATGAAATGTTGACAGCTCACCTTCTAGGGCATTTCTACAAGAGAGGAACCATCGATCAGACTCTGTTCATTAAAATCATAGGGAATGATTTGATTATTTTTCAGATATATTTTGATGATATCATCTTCGGATCTACAAGTGCTGCTCTGTGTTCTGAATTTGAAGAGGTGATGAAGAAGATATTTGAAATGAGTTCACTGGGGGAGATGACAACGTTTTTGTGGTTCTAGGTTCGTCAGAGTTCGACGGGAATTTTGTTCCATCAAGGAAATTATGTTGAAGACATGTTAGCAAAGTTCGAGTTTCAAGATTCCAAAAGCGCATCAACTCCTATGGCGGAAGACCTCTTTTGTCGTCTAATCCTGAAGGGAATCCCGTAGATCAAACGTATTATCAGTCAATGATCGGATCCCTGATGTATCTTACCGCCAGTCGACCTGACATCATGTTTGTTGTCTTCCAATGCACTTGATTCCAGGCTAATCCTAAACTCTTTCATTTGATTGTTGTTAAACGGATTTTTATATATCTGAAAGGGCAACCGAAGTTAGGTCTTTGGTATCCCAAACACTCATAATTTGATTTATATGTTTTTGCTAGTAGTATTTATGAAGGAGATGATATTGACAGGAAATCCACGTCTTCTAGTTGTCAATTAATGGGCGATCGACTCATTTCATGGCAGTGCAAAAAACAACAAACGGTGTCCATATCCACTGCCAAGGCTGAATATGTTGCCACGTCATCTTGCTAACCACAGGTTATCTTGATGCAGCATCAATTGCTGGATCACGGTTTTGAATTTCTAGACACCCCTATCTTTTGTGATAATGATGTTGCTATAGCTATTGTTAAAAATCATGTTCAGCATTCAAAAACCAAGCACATAGACATTAAAATTCATTTTATTCATGACTGTTATGACCGAAAATTGATTCATCTTGAGTAAGTTCACACTGATAATAATGTGGCGAACTTATTTACAAAACCGGTAAGAAAAGCCAGATTTAACGTGGTTGTTGGGTTTCTTAAACTGCTTCCTTTCAATGATTGAGTCATTTTGAGGTTAAATTTCTACATATTTTCTAAATTTGTACAAATTTAGGTGGAGAAAAATTAAAAAAAAAAATCAAAAAGTGTGTGTATGTTTTTTATTAAAATAATTCACTTTTGCTTAAAATTATGTCGGTTGCTCAAGTTTGAAGGACATATTCTTGTATATTTTTGGTCCTGTCATCTACTTGTAGACACACATGATAGCCATTCACCTAAAGACAGAAAGCATCTGGGGCTATTGTGATGTGTTTTTGTTTTTAATGTTTTCGCTTAAAATTATGTCGGTTATTCTAAGTTTCAGGGACATGTATTTATATATGTGTTTGGTCCTATTACCCACTTGTGGATATATGGGATAGCCATTTACCTGGAAACTGAAAGTGACCGGGGCGACTGAGTTTTAAATTGTCTTCTGTAATTCCCGGGAAGTGATATGATTATTCAGTTATGAGCTTGTTAAAAGCTTTAAATATTTTTCATATGAAAATTGATCCAACCTTTGGAAAATGATAGGAAAATTGATTTTGTGTGCTTAACGGGTGAAGTTACTAGGCTTAAAAGGCTCTAGAACAGTCATTGATTTGCATGATAGCTTTTCATGATGTGTAAAAGTTGATGTGATATAAACTAAATATGCTAAACATACTGTGGAGGGTCATTTTGAAGAAATGTGCATGTCTCCATATACATCTCTTCGAATGATAGGCAGAATAGTTATTACCCAGTTATACAAGAGCTCTTTAGTGTCTTGATCTCCAAAAATATTAGTCTTTCTTTTGCTATGTATATAAATATATATATAATATTGAGTTGTAAATTTTTGTTTGTTTTTAAAAGCTTAAAAGGTCAAACAAGAACTACAAGGGTGGGACATTCATATAAGTCCTAAACACTCTGAATGTAGGGCATGTAAGTCTGGATGGCTTGTAAGTCCAACGTTCAACCTTAAAGCTTTTGTTTTAGTCGTATAAAGAAAATATTTTGATCAAGTACTAGGGGGTTGGAGTTAAATTGGGCTGATCTGGGGAAAGCCAAATACGCTTTGAGAAGGGATATGAGGCATCACAGATCCATGAGTGATATCCATCTCGCCAAACTTAACCTAACTCGTATCACTAATGCAATGAAAATCATGCTAAGTCTATTATACCTGATATGAACCTGTTTATTTATGTCATAAAAACTCTGAACATGAATACCTGTGAAAGAATCTTAATCAATGTGATTCCATGTTCGGTTTTTCTTAAAGGTTACGTTCTTATTGAAACTGAAATTTGATCCCAAAAATGTTGCTAAATTACAAGAAGACCGAGTGATTGAATTTAGTTTTTTTTATTTTGTATTCATTTTATCTTTTTTATTATTATTTTATTTTTACCATCTAATTACTCTCGTTGAAATGAATGCTATAAGAAATATTTTTAATTAGTCAAGTTCTTATTGGGCTTAAAAATGTTTTCAACCCATGTGATTCTTAAAATAATTGGCTTGGATTTAAGTTTATGTGCCTGGCTTACATCAGGATACTCGACCCGTCAGGGTCTTCGGCCCGTGTCAATAATTTGATATTTATAAGATCTTGTTGCATTATTGATCTTACTTTTTCAAAAACTCTTGACTTTCAATCTCTCCTAGTCGAAAACCTCTAATCTCTTGTGCTAATGAGATTCATAATCTTCTATACTTCAAGATATCTCGTGATTTTTCTTAACAGGTAAACCGATAACTGATAAGAGAATCTTCTTATGTCTATCATGAACTGTGTATGGATCATTTGGGGATTGAGTGTCACCACTGTGATGAATAGTGATTTGGATAGATTTTGAAGTGATTGTGAGTTATGTACTTGATGGGTGATGAGTTCTTGAAGTTGCAAGTCTCGGTGTCCGTGGTGATCTCTGTTGTTTGAAGAAGATGGTCCGTTTCTCGAGGAGAAACTCAAGGGGTTTTTAGCCGAAATCATGTGACTTCGTAGATCTAGGGTTTTCAGATAGTTTGACCGAAAACTCATGGTCAAACTAAGAGTTCTCGTTTGATCTATTGACCGAGAACTCTCTATGTTGACCGAGAACTCCTGTTCTTGGGGGGACTGGACAGAAATCTCATAATTAGACCAAAATCTCTGTATTTGGACAGAGAACTCTCCCCTGGACCAAAAACTCATATTAATTTACATTAATGACAAACATCATATGTTTTTATCACTTTTGGTCCCTGATGTTTTGAAATTTAATATGTGTCCTCAAAACATTAAGTTATTGTTAATTTAAGTAAACATTTTATTAACTTAACTCGTTTGTTGCAGAAATGGCTGATCAGGCTCTTTTAAAGTTTGTGGATACTCACAATATAGCTAGATGCTTGTTTGATCCACCCCTGGTACATAAGGAATTCAAATATATGATCGTTGGGTTTGACACTTGCAGGATTTCTCATGCTATACGAGAAACTTCTGTTATATGCGAGAAGATGATTACGGAGTTCTGGAATAATGCCTCTATTAATCAACGAGGTGTCAGGAGGGCTGTTATTATTGACTCTACAGTTCAAAAGAAGTCGGTCGTCATCTCAGAGGCCATTATATATGAAGTTTTATTATTCGACGATCAATCAGACTACCCAACGGAATATTCAACTAACGATGTCACTGAAGTTATAGTCAGGATGGGTTATGAAGGATCCTATCCTCCATCTATCAAGAAACGTTTCCATCCATACTGGAGGTTCTTGATTCACAAGTTCTTTACATGTGTGTCAGGACGCAAATGGGGATCAGACGAGATTAGCCACATTCAAATGTCGGTTGTGGTTGCTCTGATCATGAACTGGAATTATAATTACTCTAAGTTCGTGTTCAATGGAACTATATATATATATATATATATATATATATATATATATATATATATATATATATATAATCCCATGATATAATGGTCTTCAACCATTATACCACAATGATCGAATCTTTATAAAAACATAGCATTTTACTTCTTAAACAAGTCGTACTGTTGTAAACGAGCAAAGGATACAACAAGCGTATGACTATCAATATTTATAACACGAAACATACCAAACTCAAAATATTCACACTTTTAACCCAACGTGATTGGAAGTGGGGGCATCACCCCGATAGATCTACCAACATTTATGTTCCCTTACTATTTCGGCTAACAGTTATTTAACCAATTTGACTCATCCCACTTTTAACATGGTTTTTAAAATAAAATGCTTTTAAAACTTTAATAAAATCAATAAAAGGAATATGCTTTTCCCCCAAAAACATTCCATTTACAAACAAGGGGTTTTTAGAGAAACTCATATTTGAATGTTAATACAGTGTTTATGCATCATATTTTCCAGATCATAACTTATAAAATGGTCCCATTTCATCCTATTATCATCATCATCTAACAATAGCATTTTCAACACTTCAAACAACTAAGTTTCCATAATTAGCAATTTGGTTATATTCACAATTTTCATTCAATTAAAACTTCAAACATAATCATGTATGATTCTTGTTTATCTCATTCGACTAGTTTGACAAAGATTCCATACAATTCATCATTCAACTTGGTCTTAGATTTTCCATTTATTAACTAACAAAGGTTTTTATTCTTAGCAAGTAACAACTTAATAATTCTCTTGTCAACTCAACAATTTTCACAATAGTGTTTACTAACACAATCCTAATCATATGTCATTAATCATTCATATATCCATGTGTTCAATAATCAAATTAAACTATTAAACAATATGCACCAAATCAAAAAGTTTCCTTTATTGGTAAGTTTACTAATTAATTCTAGTTTGTCTATCATATTATAATCATTGCATCCTATTATTACTAGTTACTTTCAATCCATGCAAAATCAATGTAAGACAAGAATCCAACTTTATTACCTAATCATGTTTTTGAACCATATGTGCATTCAAGTCAACTTCCACCAAAATAGTCAAATGGTTATAATCTCTACATTACTAATCAACACTTTAAGAAGATTTTATCTATCATTGTAGTACCACTTTTTAATCTCATCATCACAAGTCAACCAACAATCTTATGTATGTAATTTTGATGAATCAACTAGGTGGGTTTTAAATTATGTAATATTTTCTTTTAAGTAATGTAGCTTACTGCTTTTAAGAATTTGATGTGTATTTTAGATAAGTGTATGTAATCTACAGGTGTTTTGTTACATCTGAGTTTGTTCCAATCTAGGAGGAGATTGTTGGGATCAAAATTGATCAAGGAAGATTGGAATCTTCTCAACCTCCTAGAGAAATATGCTAAGAATGAAATTCGAGCAAACCAAGCACTTCGAGCAAGAATAAAATTTATTCAAGCAATGTATCTTACTCGAGCAAGGTTATCTATTGGAATTCTTCAAAGTGTTTAGTTCGAGAAAACTACACTTCATCAAGCAAGGTTGTTTTTCAGTTGATCAAGGTTTGTTTCAGAGCAAACCCTTGACTTGACTTGGCTTAAACTAAGTAATTTGGTGGGTCTAGAAAGGTTTCAATAATAGTGATCTCAAGCACACTTGTTAGAAGTTAAAGGATTTACACTAAGGACTTCTACGAGTAAGGTTCAACCTCGAGCAAGCTACAGTACCACCAGCACACTTAGTTTGCTAGAATAAGTTATTAACAAAGGTTGAAGACATCAAGAAGAACAAGTTTGCTCGTAGGTTACTATCGAGCAAAGTTTGATTATATCATGAAGATTGAAGTCTGCTTGAAGAATATTTTCTAAGGAAGATATTATTTTCTATGGAAAATATTGTAGGTAAAAGCTTGCTCGAAGAACCTTTCCAGCACACTTATGGATTACAAGGTCTGCTCGACAAAGAAAAGCTTACTCGAAGAAATTTTTACAGTTGTAATATTTTTTAGTACGTTTGAATATGTTTTAGTAATCATTAGGGCTTCTAGAAGGTGTCAGGTGTGTCTATTTAAGGAAAGTTTGGGTCACATTTATGATAACGGTGAATTACGGCTGATTAGACTTTCTTACCATACATAATATTTTTGTACAGAAACCTGACATTCAACCTTGAAACCCTAAAGTTATTCCTTTGTTTTACTAATTAATATCAATGGAAATCTTTTGAGTGTCATGCGTGTTTGTCATCTTTATGTTATTTTAGGAACATCTTGATTACTATTGATTGTGCCTTTATTAGTCTTTGGGTTTTTACATTATCATATTCGTAACCGTTTATAGTCAACATTAAGTTGTTGGTTATGAGGTAGATAGTGATAAAATCGATCCTGACATATCTTGACATTCATCATATGTGAAACTTTTGGATTAGCTTGCAATCTTTCACACCCACATACAGCAAACATGATATCTGGTCTTGAAGCATTCAGATACATGAGTGATCCAATCTTAGCTCTGTATTCATGTTCATCTACAGGCTCCCCCTTTTCATCGGCTATCAATTTTTCATGTACGCCCATTGGAGTAGAAGCAATCTTCAAATATTGGTATTTGAAATTGGTTTAGATGTCTTGTACATACTTGGTTTAGATGTCTTGTACATCCTTTTATGATTAATAATGACAAGATTTTCAAGAAATGAGTTGATGAGCTGTGTACACCACAAATGAATTATTAAGAAAAACATAATTTTTGAAATATGTTGAGCTAGCGTTTACTCTTAACGTAAGGATAAGTTAGAATCTATATTGAGAATTAATCAGATAATTTTGATGAATGGGTTTTATCAAAGTTTGATAAATTGATGAGTTTTAACAAAATTTAAAAAATCTCAGGCTGAATACTTGAAAATAGTTTATGTGTGTGATACCATGAGTATGAGAAAGTCATTCGACTATGAAATTATGCAATAATATTGTTGATGTTTTAATAATGTGATAAGATAAATAAATGAGGAATTTTTTAAATCACTCAATATTGTTGATCCAACTAGACGTTGCCAGAAGTGGCTTCAATTGGGTGCCGAGATGCGATTGTAAATGGAATTGGGTTTAGGGTTATTGTTGGCGACAAAGAGGAGGTTGTTTCTGCAAGTTTAATTGAATCATAACGAAAGGATTGTATAGGATCACTACTTAGGGTATGTTTGGGGTTAATAAGGTTAATCGATCAATTTACTGATTAATTAACACGCTCCTACTATAATTAAGTGTCGGTTACGCGATTATACGATGGAATATGCCAAATGCCTAAATTAATCGGTCATAAATGAGCGGGAATTGGGGGTTTGAAAGAAAACTGGTGCGCGGGTCGGGTTTTTGGATCAACTGGTCGGACCAGAAGGTGGTTTGGGTTATAATATGTTATTTTAGTATCAGAACTTACATAATGGGTCCCTGGAGTTTAGGTTTGGAAACATATTTGGGTTAAAGCTTTGGTTTGGGAGAGAAATGCCAAGTTTTGTAAGTTTTAAATAATTGGATTATTAAATAAAAGTGTTATAACAATAAAATAGTCAAATAAAAGTGATGGCTTTACTGAACGAGTGACCCGAACTCTTAAACGGGTCGGGTATAATTACAAGAATATAAAAAAAACCCGAATTGTTACAGCATTCACTACTTTAGGAAATTTCATCCGAAATTAGGAACTTAGCCATAACGAAGAGGTGCGGGTACTTGGAATATGGCTAGGTATGGTTTCTTCGACAAGCTCGGATTAACTATCGGTTCGCGGATGATAAGCGGCGTTTAGGTCAAGGCGGTTTACAATGAATTCCAAAGACGAGTGATAAATCGATTATCTCGATCGGAGATAATGGTCAAAGGCGTCCTATGATGGCAAATGATGTCCTTGACATGGAATCGGACTACTATACTGGTAGGGCACTCCTCGCAATAAGGAATTGAGGAGAACCGGTTTGGTCAATCGATTAACAATAACCCAAATGGTGTTATTGCGGCTTTAAGTGTTTCGGGAGTTTCATAACGAATTTTGTGGCTCGCTAATTTCCCAGCGAAATTGGGGGTTGACCGGGCAAGCCAAACAGCTCTTGGTGCTCGAATCTATCTTAGAATAAGTGAGGCACCTGGATGGATATACTGTGATATTTTTCTTCATTCCCGGCCACCAAAACATGGAACGGAGGTCACGTTTTAACTGCATCGGGGTAAATAGAGTATCATCAAGGATGAATACACGAAGATCGTCACGATTGGGAAAAAATAGACGATTCAAATTATAGAGTGAGACGTTACGTTTGGTTTCAAGTTGGAGTTCGGCGCAACACGACATCTCGTCGTGTAAGTTATCCTCGGTGACGGAGACGTGTTGTGCATCGAAGATGCGGCTTTGGAGGTCAGATTGGATGACGACGTAATTTGAGTACGCATGGATTTAATGTGGCTCTTACGACTAGTTTCGAAATTAAAGAATATTATTTCAATACCGTAAAGGGAATTTTTACTTATGATTTAAAATAATATTATGATTTCAAATAATATAGAACTTGGGTTAGTTGAAATATAAAACTAATCATATAACAGACAGAAAACTTACAAATCTAAAATTTATCATAACCCGGATTTAAAGTAATAGAATAACGCTACTAATGACAATCCGATAAGAACATTTATATATAGGATGTACCAGCGGCGTATCCACCATGTTCTTATCATCTCAACAATGTACCGTTATCCCAAACTACCATCGGTTCTAGGATTATGACACACGATTGTACGTATCATGACTTCCATGCGAGGACTTGGGTAATTATGTATGCATCCATAATTACTTAGGTCGTCGGATGGTCCGCATAATTCGTTCCATCGTGTGGGTTACAAAAGCGCTTGAAAACATTAATTTGTGAGGGAGCACAAATTTTAAAAATGTATGACTATAATTTAGGAAAAAGTTCATAAATTTCTAGGACATTATTTAAATGTAAGTCCTTAAAGTTGTAAAGAAATAATTTATTAATAGTTGAGGTTAATGAAATGATTTGGGATGGTTGAGGAGGGTAAAAATAAGGCAGATATATGTTTTAATAACCAATCTACTTAATTAATGTGAACTTTATTCGTAAAATACGTGAAATGTTATTAGTTTATACTTAAATATTTTGATGCCATAAAAGGCGTTATAAATTTATAATTGAGAAAAGACTAAAAATAACTAAGAACGACTAAAGAACACAATACAAGTCTTCGGGCCTCTTGAGGGGTTAATGTGACAAGAAGTACCATGAGAAATTTAGTTCACAAAGTCAGAGTAGATTAACTTGGAGTATCTCAAATAGGTTGATTTCGTAATTTGGGGTTGCGTAATTTGGGTTTTCAATATGGTATAAATGGGTAAGTTGATCTTGTGGTATGGAATTGGTGAGGTAATAAGGACCTTGATTGACTAAGGAGACTTGAAGGATGCGGGGTTGATAGGCTTGACTTGATGAACAAGGGCAAGTTGATGGCACATATTTTGGGGATGATTAGGGTCTCCATGATGGTATCAAGTGTGGTTATTAAGAACGCCAGGTTGAGTATGAGCGGTAGGCTGCTTGTGGGATGGTCTGTACACTAGGCAGGGTACGACAAAAGTTAGCAAGGTGGCCATAGCGATGTGTATAGCTGGCACAAGGATTTAGCAGAGCGTCAATGGTTAAAGGTGAAGCACAACGGGTGCGGACCAGTGCATGGTTTCCTTCTTGAGGCGTCTCAGTCTGTGTCGAGGTTGAGGGTTGTTTTTGATTAACAATATAACTTTGGTGATTGACCTTACGCTTGTTGTTGGTAATTGAAACTGGTTTTAGGTTCGGTTTAAGCGTCAGCGGATGAGTCGGTTTTGGTCTTGTCAGGAACAAGTGATGAAACAACACAATTAGAGTTGAGGCTTTAAACTTGAATCACGTATAACATTTGCAAACTCTTTGGTGATCATAGTAGTCATAAGGCAGTCGTGAGAATTCAACAAACGACGATGAAACGATGGTTTCCTATGAGAACATAGAATGAAAAGGGATGATGGTAGATACAAGAGGAGCATGACGATGAATTTTGACGTAAGCCTTTCCTCGTTTAGGATGTTATGTTTAGGTTGAGGTGGATTGTCGAGGAATAGTACAACTTGACGATTTTACTTGCGTTTTGCCAGTGTGATTGGTGATGAGGATAAGTAGTGGGTAAATGAGTCAATATTTCCAAAAATTAGCTTAACGTAAAAGATTGGGTTTGATTGCTTTCAACATTTTGAATTGAAGTTACTATGTGAATGACCATAGCAGAACAGTTGATTAATTTTTAGTACAAGGATTTCTTGCTAAAAACCTTTTATGATTAATAATGACACGATTTTCAAGAAATGAGTTGATGAGCTGTGTACACCACAAATGAATTATTAAGAAAAACTGAATTTTTGAAATATGTTGAGCTAGCATTTACTCTTAACTTAAGGATAAGTTAGAATCTATATTGAGAATTAATCAGATAATTTTGATGAATGAGTTTTATCAAAGTTTGATAAATTGATGAGTTTTAACAAAATTTAAAAAAATCTCAGGTTGAATACTTGAAAATAGTTTATGTGTGTGATACCATGAGTATGAAAAAGTCATTCGACTATGAAATTATGCAATAATATTGTTGATGTTTTAATAATGTGATAAGATAAATAAATGAGGAATTTGTAAATCACTCAATATTCGAGTGTAAGTTGTCTGATTAACTTGTGATAGTCGAGTCTTAATAAATGAGGAATTTGTATCTAATTATGTGGATGAAAAGTATTTCTAAGTGTAAGAATAGATGGAATTAATAAATCTTGATTCCAAAGTGATTTAGTAACTAAGAATTTGATATAAATCGATACTCGTGTATTATAATAGTAGTTTGAGGTTGAGAATTCTCAATACCTATAAATATTTGATTATAGAAGTCTTATCATTTTTAACATTGAGGAAACATAACTTAAAACATAAATGAGTTCATTTGTTGGTTAGGGCTTCATGATTCACCATGGGTCCTTCCAACAAATGATAAATATCGAACACCAAGTAAACAAAATCAATCGAAAATCAAATTTGAGGGGGTGTTGAGGTAGATGATTGAAGTAGTTCGGGAACCACCCCATTATATATACTTCATTCATCCGATCAACAAAACACAATACGGAAAAACCGAGTTTAGACACGAAATCACCGTGAATTCGGTTATAAATTTAAGGATGTGATCGTCACATGACCACGTTGATACAATGAGGGTAGTAGATTCGGGTACGTTTGGTGTGATATGCTATGACTTAATAAGTTCCACACGCTTAGTGAACACTCCAGGAAGGCAACCAGGTCTCGCGGTTGATTGAGATTTATGCGCATTGCACTTCCTTAGGCTCGCAAGCCTTGGTGTCAAGTGTTCGGTAAACAAGTGTGTCCCTCTTCCAGTTACTACATATCCATCCCACGAATCATCCTCAAGTGGAGGAGAGAAAAAAGGTGGGATTTCTTAAGGAATTTCCCGATTAAAAATCGTCCTAAAGTTTTGAAAACAATTTTGAGAGTGAGGCATAGCCTCAAATTAGGTGTATGCTTTTGTGTACAATTGTATATGATAAACAATTTAAATATTCTAAGCTATGTACAAAATTAAAACAAGTAGGGTGCACACGTATAGGGACCCTAATCATGCTACTAGGTCATTACGTCTAACCACCTATCTTGTAGCCTTCGGCTTTGATACCAATCTGTCACACCCCAACCTACGGCGGAACATGCCGGGGCGAGACATTGATTGTATCATAGCTCATAAGACACTTTGTAATAACACGTGTCAATATCTAAATTATTATTTCACATAAACCATACATTAAAGCACAATAATACATAGTTCTCAAAACAGATACATATATCAATAATAAACTTGAATTAAATAGCATCCTTCACATCATCAAGCAACCTAAGGTATCACTATTTCAACAATCTTGAAGTCATCCATTAAAGCTACCTGCACCATGTGTGAAAATACATATATTTGTCAACATAAAGTTGAGCAAGTAAACCACGGTTTTGAGTATATATAATAATAAAATGACAATTCCATGCGATAATCGTAAATCACTACAATTAGTGTAACAATAAATAAAAGTTGTCTTTTCAACCGAATCACATAGATAAGGGTTTACTCCGACAGCGTATGATCATACTAATGAGGATGAGGATGAGATACCAACCAACATAAAATAAACACATAGTCACATTTACACATATCAACTAATTGAGCAATTTTAATTACGCATATAATGGAATCGTAGTGAAAAAATAATTTGATTGTGAACGCATAACGCCCCCAAAAATGTAAAACGGTAAAAAGGGGGATGTGGATTTACCTATCCTAAATGAGTGGACTTGTGAGAATGAGATAAAAGACTGTTCGGATAGAAGTGGTTAAACTCCTCGAGATGCGTCAACAAGGATTCCTAGTTATTAAATATGATAAATGATTAAATATAATCATAACGAAATATTAAGAATTATTACGGGTTTTGATATTCGATACGGATAACATTAGAATATTACTAGATACATTTTCGTTAATTATAAGGGTAAAATTAACGTTATTTTTGTTGTTGTTGTCCTTATTATTATCAATATCATTGATAATAATAATCATAATTGTGATAATAATTATAATTATGAATAAATAATAATAATAATAATAATAATAATAATAATAATAATAATAATAATAAAAAAAGTTAACAAAACCGGGTCTTAGATAACGAGAACACAACTTAGGGTTGTCGGTTCTATAGGTTTAAGTATTTATTTAACTTATTTAAATGATTTCAAAAGGTATTTTATCAAAAAAAAAAAGACCAAGAACTAAAAATAAGTAAATAAAACGTGTCTGCAGGGTTTCGAACTAGCGACCTTAATTTTTAATTGGATTATAACGTTGGCTAAGAGGGTGAAATTGATCCAACTAGATGCTGCCAGAAGTGGCTTCAATTGGGTGCCGAGATGCGATTGTAAATGGAATTGGGTTTAGGGTTACTGTTGGCGACAAAGAGGAGGTTATTTCTGCAAGTTTAATTGAATCATAACGAAAGGATTATATAGGATCACTAGTTAGGGTTTGTTTGGGGTTAATAAGGTTAATCGATCAATTTACGGATTAATTAACACGCTCCTACTATAATTAAGTGTAGGTTACGCGATTATACGATGGAATATGCCAAATGCCTAAATTAATTGGTCATAAACGAGCGGGAATTGGAGGTTTGAAAGAAAACTGGTGCGCGGCTCGGGTTTTTGGATCAACTGGTCTGACCAGGAGGTGGTTTGGGTTATAATATGTTATTTTAATATCAGAACTTACATAATGGGTCCCTGGAGTTTAGGTTAGGAAACATATTTGGGTTAAAGCTTTGGTTTGGGAGAGAAATGCCAAGTTTGGTCGGACCAGGAGGTGGTTTGGGTTATAATATGTTATTTTAATATTAGAACTTACATAATGGATCCCTGGAGTTTAGGTTTGGAAACATATTTGGGTTAAAGCATTGATTTGGGAGAGAAATGCCAAGTTTTGTAAGTTTTAAATAATTGGATTATTAAATAGAAGTGTTATAACAATAAAATAGTCAAATAAAAGTGATGGCTTTATTGAACGAGTGACCCGAACTCTTAAACGGGTCGGGTATAATTACAAGAATATAAAAAAAACGAAATGTTACAATTACAATTCCTCTTTCATCCCTCTTATTTCAAAAAACCTATTTGGTGCCTATTGCATACTTTCCTCTTGGTTTATCAACTAGCTCCTAGACTTGCAAGTTTCTGAACTGTGACAATTCTTCATGCATAGCTTCTACCCAACTGTTGTCCTTTAGAGGTTGAACAATGTACTTAGATTCTATTTGAGATAGAAAGCAGGAATACAAACAAATGTTTGTAGTTATAACGTATGAAAAGTTATTCATTTGAATCTTAACGAATGAAGGGTTATTCATTAAGGAATAATAATGGATAAGTTATTTCTTTTGTGTTGGGATGTGTGTATAGATGTTCGGCATATAAAAACCCTAAGAAAAGAATGGACAATCCATTCATCACATACATAAGAAACTTTGCCAAAATTTTCAAGAAATCAAAGCTGTGTTATTTCGATTAACTATTATTGATCTGTGTTTATAAGGTAAAGACGAACACATTGACGATCTCAAATTTAATATTGATTCAATTTAGAATGATTGTAATGTTAAACCCTTGTAAAAATAGTTTGTTAATAGGACTAATAAATTACTAATTGGACACTAAAACTAATGTAAAAACTTGATTAGATGATTAGGGTTGTTTGTTATTAGGATATCGATCATATCTAAAAAAGTGTATTATATATGGTTATTATTTGAGTGATTTGCATATTTCAAATGCATGCTTGACTTCTGGACTTCAAATGAATTTTAAGTTTAATCTGTTGAGTCAATATTTCATATTCATATAAGTTAATTCGTTACCACTGTAACGAATGAGATCTCATTCTTTGTTCCTGTAATGAATGAATCATTATTCGTTTAAGTCCTTATTCATTTAATGTGTAACGAATGAGTTCCTATTCGTTTACTTCATTAAAGATAACGAATGTGGATTTTTACTTAACAAATGTAACTATTCGTTTTAAAGTATTAACGAATGTGTTCATCTGTTAATAATAATTAGCGAATGTGATATGTTTCATTCATTATTACTTAATGTATAACGAATGAAGACAGAATCATAATATATTTCTTGTATTAACTTGTTAGGTTTACATATATGGCTAATAATCTTCTAATTAAAAAAGACCAGCCTGTTGTTCATGAGGCTAAGGTTATACAAGAACCTGTGGAACCACCTGCTGAGAACCCCGAGGCTGAAGAAGAAGCTCAAGCTGTTGGTTTACCGTATGATAAGAAGCATAATATTTGTGCTTTCTTAGACAAAGACTTCTTCGGATGAGCCATGTTCGGAGTGTTATCTCATTCCTAAAGAGATCACGGGTTCATTTTGCTATATATGTCGATCTGCCTATATATTTTAGTATTATACGCACGTTCAGGGATAATGCTAAATATGTGTCGACAGAGAATCATATTACTGCAGAGACTCAGGCGAAGGCGATTATAGTTGATAACGACGTGATCCATAAAGAATTGAAGTTCCAGGATACTGTTGATGACATATGTGAGTTGGATAAAGTATTGATAAGGGGTTATTAAGGCGTTTGAAGTATAAAGGTGATTTGGAGAACTCACATTACAACAAGGCAAATCTCTTTGAACATTGTAAGTAATTATTTCATATAATTATACAATGCCTTGGCGGATGAAAAGGAGGATTCGATTAGTGTAGAATCATGCTCCAATCGGCTTTTTTTGCTCTCGTATTAGACAAGTCGTTCAATTATTCAGAGATGGTTTTCTATCACCTCAAGGAGAACTGTACAATGAGGAAGCTCAAGTTTTTAGTGTATCTGGTGAATGATCCAAATATTTCTATTGATTTGTTGGTTCTTGAGCACATGAGTGGAGACACGATGAGATGGATTAGGACTTATCATGGTCAGACTCATCAAACAAAGCCTAAGTTCAATAGGTTGATTGGTCATGTAGCTCATCTTGATTATGTAGCTCCACCTAATGATCGTTGGATCCACAATCACTCTGATTCTGAACGTGAAGGTGGTGAAGGTGGGAATGATCATGATGATGGTGGTGATGGTGGACCAGCTGGAAATGTTCAGGATGCTGCTGTTGCAGCTCGTAAACGTAAAGGGAAGGTGGTTGCTATAGACAAGCCTAAGAAGAGGAGACCTCGTAGACGTTCTAGTGTTGAGATACCAGGATCACAACTGAGTGTTCCAAGGGTTGTGGTATCTGCTCCGGTTCACGTATGTATTTCACCAACACCGGTGGCTACTAGCTCTCCAAGTACCGTGATGTTACACTTATGACATCTTCTTCTGTTGATTCGATATTTGGTTCTATTCCTTGAACCATGTTGTCTCTTATGCCTTCTCCTCAACAAGTTGTGGCTACTACTAGTCCATCTGTACATGCTCAACAAATTTTTAGGCCAGATTATTCATTCATGACTTTCAGTCGACCTGGTGGCCCGATGGAGTTGATTCATCCAAAATTTTATGAATTTCCAGTGTAGCATCAAATGTTTCAGTTGATGAACCAAATTCATCTTTAGGAGAATCAAATGGCCGCTGATTGTCAAGCACAAGAGTATATGAGAACTGATCAGAAATAGATGATGCGGGTCTTACAGTACATACAACAAGAAAACAAAGAGTTGAAAACCCTGGTTATTACTCAAGAGGGGATAGATTGGATAAACATGATGAACATATTCTTCAACTAACTTGCAAAGATGACATGTTTAATAAGTTGAAGGATAACGACGACAAGGATCCTAAAGCTGTGGGTGGTTTTGATCATCAACCAGGTGGTGGTGCTTCGTCATCGAGTCATGCGACAGCTAAGAAGGGGTTGGATAAGAAATTTGTGGTGTATCACGATAGCCCTAATGTGCAGCATGTGAATTTGATCAAGGAGAATACGATTTTGTTTGTGGATGATAAAGGGATTGTAATGAGAAAGGTAAATGCGGATGAGATTGAAGATGGTGAGTTTTTTGATCACTCGCTGACAAAGGAACAAAGTTCCATCCTGGTTAATTTAAATGAAGATGCAGTGGATGAGTTGGAAAGAGAAGAGGACGTGGAGGTGGTTAATACAGAGGATGTTAGATTTGATACGAGTGTTCCATATGGGAATATGTCGTTTAATTATGATGATGTGGAGATAAAATATTTGACAGCTAAGGAATATCCTGAGATGTATACACATGTCAACTCTGATGAGGGAATTCCATTCTTTACTACTGAACACTTTCAAGAAGCTAAAGAACATCTACAAAAGGAGAAAGATGAAGAAAAAGGAAAGGCTAAAGGAAAACCGAGATAAGTACTTCAGATGGTATGTTTACTAACAATATGTTGACATTGAACAAGATGATCGAGGCCCTAAGATATGCAGAATGTGAAGATTACAAACAATCAAAGGCTCAAGAATCAACATATCAAATGAAGAAGTTTGTGAGTGTCAAGACATTGAAAGTTAATATTATTTTGTGGTTGTACGACTCAGAGCTTAAAGTATGTATTGTCAAATGGGAGCACAAAGTTCAGTATTACAAGCGTATCACTGGCGTGCTTACAGTGCCGAGATGGTACGTTCATACACTCGCTAATAGGTTGTTTGTGAAACAAGGTGGAAATCAGATGGTTGTTTGATTCTATCGGCACTAAATACACGAAGTAAGGTATGGGTTCAAGTTTTCAAGCCTCACGTGCCTATACGTAAATTTGTGGATGAAATAGATCCGTACACTGGTTAGATGAAGTTGGTCATTAATGTAAAGTCGCCGCATAATTTAAAGAAGGTTCATGTAAAAAAGTTCCCCGAAGTCTTTATAATAAGATTAACAGATGGTATTATGATAACAAGACCGATGAGGCTGTAATTGTATTGGGTTCGTGCTTGATTACTAAGTTTATTAGGGTGATTGACCCCATGTGGCTAGTTAACCTATCAAAATACGATAACGAAGTTCTTTACAAGAATTGGATCTAATGGGCAGACGTCAAAGACTACGAGCAGACTATGCAATTCCAACTTGTTGTTCTCATTTGTTACGCTTTTGGAATTTATAATTGTGTGGATTGGAAAACTAGTAGGTTCAAGAAGTGAGAGAAAAAGAGCTCGAGATGAGGGGAGTTTATTAGTACACAGTTTTGTGTCTCGGTCTTTGTATAATGTATTTTGGAATTAGAATAATGTAATAAGGGTATTTTGGTAAATGTAACAGCACATTCGCTATGTATAAGGCACATTCGTTAGAGTAGATAATAGCGAATGTGTCCCCGTGTTATTAAGTGTTCATTCGTTAGGGAATGTTAATGAATGACATTAACGTTTGTGTTGATTCGTTATGATAGAGAATATATGAAATGCATGGATAGTTAATGAGACTCATTCGTTAGGGGATGTCTAACTAAAGAGTTCATCTCTTATATATATACCTTGTATATTTTATTCTAATTAACGATTTCTAAATTATTCCAATTGCATACTGTTATGCTGCCCAAATTCTCTCTCAACACACACACTACACACCATTTGAGTTAATCGTTCAATTACCTAATGGTATATCATATCAAAGAGTAGATCCTTAACGTAATATTTGTATTCGATTAGAATAGGTTCTCTCACTTTACCATCTCATTCGTTAACATTCCATAACAAATGAGGACTAAAACTATTCATTCGCTAACATTCTCTAGCGAATGAACTATACATTAATGTCAAAACTAACCCATATACATTAAAATCTATTACAAACTTGATAAACAAATAATGAGACGACTAATTTTGTATCATTTAAAATCTATTACAAACTTTATATATTATCACAAACATTTTTGTAAAAATTTTAATTTTTCGAGTTGTTTCTTATACGTTTGGACTTATATTAGTTTTTAAGTTATCACCAACGGTCATTTCACGAAGCGTTCACTACGCACCAAAATATGAACTTTTTGAACGCAATTAGATATATCTCAAATATTTTTGTAGTTTTTGGGCTAAAAAAGCATCGTTTTATTTATTATAATATTTTTTTCACGTAAAATTTAATGCTATTATTATTTTCAAAACAAATCTACGGGCTTTAAATATTTTGGGCTAAAATTTGTCACTTGATCATATTATAGGAAACAAAAGCGAAAATTTGTAAATCTTCATGACTAAGAATTTGAAACGATCAGCGCTTTTCATTGTTATATTCACAATCTTTTTCATGAAGATATCTTAATGATTAAGAAATTTTGTGAATATAAACTCTACATACGAATGTTTTAAAGAAACACAAAAAGAATATTCAAGTCATAAAAGAGTATATGGGTGTCTAAGATTAAGCAATGACACATAGTAGCCGAAGCATATATTTGAGGAAGGTTTAGTCCACAGTAACTAGTGGGTTATCGTCCACACTCGAGTTACTTACAATAGGAGATAAGTACACAGAATTATAATCATGTAATTTTTATAGCGTGATCTACGTGTTTATTTCGTACTCAAATACATGATTATTTGGAAAATTATTATGAGATTATGCTTTCAAGTATATAAATTGGTGGCTTAAAAAAGGGATTAAAAGTTTGAAATAAATATGGTGGTAAGTCTCTATTAAAAATAAACGGCTACGAGTCGTGAGGGTTTCGGTAGTTAAAACTCCAAAATATTAATATTATATAAGATTTCGGGAGTTGAAATCTTAAGGGTTTCGGGTGTTGAACTTCAAATAAAAGGGGGTGTTAATAACCCTCATGGGTTAAGAATGAACTCGTAAGGAATTCAGGTGTTGAATTACCAAAGAAAAGAGTAATGAGGAGTACATATAAGGATTTCGGGTTTTGAAATCTCAAAATAATTCGGTATTAAATTCCAAAAAATATATATATATATTTTTGAAATAAGGAGGTGTACTTACTTTGCGAAAAAAAAAATATATTTTTAAAATGTTTCCAGGAAAAGCACTCTTAGAAGGTTGAATGTAAGGTCACGTTACCCGTGTCTCACATTGGGCGTTAGATTTACTCATAAACACAGTTCTATTAATCAGAGTTAATTAAAACATTAATTATATAACATCTTAAGTCTTCAGATGCCACACTCTTATTCTTCTGCCATGTGTCCCCGCTCAAGCCAGCTGCCTCATCCTACTCACCTGCGTGCATACTAAAAGTCAGCTACGCTGAGTGAGTTCTAGTTAATCACATATCAACCATACATATGCTAACCTTCAATTATGCATCCAAAGATACAAAATAATTACTTTACTATTTTACTTTCATTACATAACTTCATACATACGTACATACTTTATTACTTTCATACTATATATTTACTGTCCATTCTATCTCAGATATTATTAGGGTCTGATCCCTTCCTTTTCTGTCTCGGATATTATTAGGGTCTGATCCTTCTTTCCTTTGTCTATCTCAGATATTATTAGGGTATGATCCCTTTCTTGTCTATCTCAGATATTAGTAGGGTCTGATCCCTCTTCACTTCTCTATCTTAGATATTATTAGGGTCTGATCCCTTTCTTATCTATCTCAGATATTATAAGGGTCTGTGTGACAATTGCAAATTTCAGGTTAACTCTGTTAACTAAACCCAGTTAAATCCTGTTGACTGTGTCAGTAAACTCAGTTCGTTCTGTTAACTATGAGTATGAACTCTTGTACATGTGATGTCATGTATGCGTATATTTAAGTCAACGTGTCATTGGTGACTTAAACAAGGATAAGTGACTAATTATAACTAGAATAATAAACTCGTCTTGCATGTTATAATAAACATGTCATATAACATGTATGATAAGTATAATGTGCTATGTGATTAATATGTTATATTATGGTTATTACATGATGATGTGATTGTAAGTAAGCTAAATGATTAAATAGGTTATATTGTATGTCATGTAACATGTTTATTATTTAAATGGAACCTTAGTTTATGTTACATAGGAAATGTTTATTAAATTATGTACCATGTCACAAATAAATAAATAAAAATAACCTAAGTAATTTTATTCATTAAATCAATCATAAAGGGTTGTTAATAACAAGGAGGTTACAACTATTGGATGCCAACACCTTTTCCTTTCCCTTTTCCTCTCTCTTTGGCCGTGATACTCACACACACACACATACTCTCATTTTCTTTCATACAAACAATCATTTTCAAGTATCATCTTCAAAACAAACAAGTTGGTGATTATTAGTAAACAAGGGTTTAAGCATTTGATCAAGCAAAGTGAGTATACTATTATGTTTATATGTTTCTTTTTCTTTTAATTCATATGAACCTTGTATCCAAATGGTTGGATCATGAAAGGGGATGATCAAAGTTTGACAATTCAAAAAGATTAGTATATGTCTTGGTTAGTATTGTTGAGTCTTTTATAAATACATGTGTTTTTACTTTTCTTAGGAAATCAAATGGATAAAAATAAGACATGAAATTTGATTTAGCAAGAATGTTTCTTGATGATTTTGGAATCCTAAGGATATAAAAGTTGTGTTTTGTAGTGGATTGTGCCTAAAACTGCTTGCTGACAGACATGGTGTCTCAGATTGTATTATGAATAAATTGATGATATGTTTGAGTTTTTGATCGATTTTTGATTCTATGAACATTTAATTTGAATCTAGTTTTCAGAAAGTCTGAAATCTTAATTTTTGGACACTGTTTGAATACTTTTTATTAATTTACAAAATCAAGATGTAAATCTAAATTAGAGAAAATAATTCTGAGTTGAGTTGTAAATTTCATAACTTGATGATAAAAATAGATATGGATATAATTCTACTTCTAGGATGTTGTAAATTGAATTAGGAATCTAGTCCAATTGGTCTTGCATCAATTGGACAAATATGGAATTTTTGACAAATTTTTGATTACTGCTGTGTTGTTGTAGAAATATAAATCATGTTGTTGTAGTATATGAATATTCTGGACGAATTGGTAAATCCAAAAATTGTGAGAAAAATATATGTTGAACCTAATACTGATGTGTACATGTGTGATTTATTTGGAAATTTAATTGGGAGTTTTGATTGATGAGAAAAATCGGTTTAGGTGGTATAAATTGTTAAAGGTGATAAAGGTGTTAGTTGAATTGAGATAATTGCAAATTGTGATATGTTAGTTGTGGTAAATTAGAACTTTGACTTTTTAAGTCAACTTAGAACTAGTTGCCTAAATAGTTAGTCTTGCTTGTGATGTTATGAAAGTGTATTTATCATAGAATTGCAAGGAATATGGCTAAGTGTGTATACTTGATGATTGATTAAGTGTGACTAGAATTGTAAGGTAAACATTCTAAGTCCAACCTTTTAGTCAAAGGTCAATATTTTAGTCAAAGGTCAATATTTTAGTGTCACACCCAGCCCTAAACGGCGGAAACAGCCGGGTGCGCGCGAGTGGGAATTGATAATCAAGCACGGGTCATTGCAAACATTCAAATAAATTTTCCATTGCGCATGAAATGTCTAGTACAAAATACATTACATTGTTTAGAATTACATATAAAAACATCTACATATGAAAAACGTTGAAGATTTCCGCGCCATATCCCCTTACACGGCGGGAACAACCACGCGTGTGGAAGGGATAGAACTAAAATCTTCCAAAAACCATTTTTATAGATGTTCTGCGTGAAGTGCTCTATGTGTGACTCCTTGCGCTACTAATTATCACCTGAAAGACACGTAAAAACATTTGAATCAGTATAAACTGAGTGAGTTCACAAGTTTTGGTGACTTGATAAATCGTATTGCATCATATCCTTGATAAAACCATATTGAAACATATTCCTGATAACATCATTAAAACATATGCTTGATAAAGCCGTCCCGCGGGTTACGCGCGGACGTTGTGCTCGGAAAACTAGGCGCTCGTCCATGCAAAGAGGTGCGACCTCTACGAGCGGGCTTTACAACCAGTAGTACTACCCCATGACCATACTAGGCACTCGTCTATGTAAAGAGGTGCGACCCCTACGAGCGGGTTGATCAAACACAGTAGTCCCTACCCTTAGAGTTCCATTGACGAAGTGATCACTTTCTTGTTCTTGCGCACTCACATTGAAAACCAAGATAAACACCATGAACAGATAATCGTTTGCATTGCTTGTAAATATACCATGATAAAACATAATTTAAACACGTGTCCCTTGCCCCGAAAACAGTTTAAAAACAGTGAAAATAGGGGCTGTGAGACTCACCTGTGATTCTTGTTAAGTGATGGTTTAGAGAGAGATTAAACGAGATTCGGGTTTCCTGATGTTAGCCTCGAAATTGGAAGCCTAGTGATGGAAACGGAACTGGAAACGGATGCTCGGGAGATGGTTAGTGCAGAATTACAGGTTTAAGAGAGGAGTTTGAAGTGTGTTTGTGTGATATTTTTATTCAATAATTGATACTTATTTATAGGCAAATTCAAGGGAACACAATCCCTTGATTTAAGGGATTGAAATCTTATCATATTGGGTGTAATGATGACATGGTATGGGGTTTATTATTATTTATTTTAGGGATGGGGGTGATGGTCCTAGGGAGTGGTTATAAAGATTCTGATGGATTTGACAGTACATGCAGGACTGTGGTTGGTGAGAGTAGGTGCGGCTGACAGCTGACATTTCGTGTTACAGTATACTTTTCCTGGTACTGTTGTCAGTGTGCAGTCAAAAGGTAAAAATCTCTGAAACACGCAACTAGTTCTTTCTGGGCGGGGGTAATCCCCTTACATCTGAAGAATAGACTAAGTGTTTTGTGCGTGTAGCCTTGTGCGTGTAGCCTTCTGCGTGAAGGCCATTTCTTTGAACGTTGTGGGTGCGTAACCTTCTCGTAGTCAGGGACGTTGAGTTTCATTTGTAGATTCTCCATGAGGTCTTGGTATTTCAACATAGTGATCAGTTATGTTGAAGTCAATTCCATCTTGGAGTTTCAGACAAACTAGCTCTCAATGTTCCCGCCATGCGGGGAGGTTAGTTCCCTTTCCGCACGCGCACAAATGATTTGATTATTGAAGAGGTATGCACCCGCCTTAGCATCAAGCGGGGCGGCTAACCCATTAGACAAACGACATGAAATTAAGTTATGAAAACACAAAACCTGTGCGCGTGGCGCACATAACATATTCCCGCGCGGATCCTAACATGGCGCGCATCGCATCCGCGCATGGCGCATATAACATATGCCCGCGCGGATCCTAACATGGCGCGCATCGCATCCGCGCATGGCGCATATAACATATGCCCGCGCTGATAATGGCGCGCATAACATTCACAATCTCCTAATAATTAGGTTGGTTACTTGGTTTATGGGATTGGGAAATTACCGGGTGTCACATTCTCCCCCTGTTAGGAGAATTTCGTCCCGAAATTTAGGAGGTGTCGCTGGTAGGAGCTATTCTTTGGAAGAGGTATGGGTACTTTTTGCGCATTTGGTCTTCTCTTTCCCAAGTGAATTCAGGTCCACGCTTTGAGTTCCATTAAACCTTTACTAACTTGATTCAGCTTCTTCGCAACTTTTGTTCTTTCCAATCGGTTACTGCTATAGGCTCTTCCACGAAGTGTAGCTGTTTGTCGATATGAATCTCGTCCAATGGTAAAATTAACGTTTCATCAGATAAGCACTTCCTGAGGTTGGATATATGAAACGTGTCGCGAACTCCACTAAGATCGGCGGGTAAATGGAGTTTATAAGCAACTGGACCGATCCTTTCCAGGATCTCAAATGGTCCGATGTATCGCGGATTTAACTTTCCTCGCTTGCCGAAACGGGGGACTCCCTTCCATGGAGAGACTTTCAAAAGTACTCTATCCCCTACTTGAAATTCCAACGGTTTTCTTCTCACATCTGCATAGCTTTTCTGTCTATCGCGCGCTGCCTTAAGGCGATCCCGTATCTGGAAAATTTTGTCCGTCGTTTCTTGGATCAATTCTGGACCAGTCATTTGCTTGTCACCCACTTCAGCCCAACACAGTGGGGACCTACACTTGCGCCCATACAAGGCTTCAAATGGCGCAGCCTTGAGGCTTGTGTGATAACTGTTATTGTATGAAAATTCAACCAATGGGAGATGAGTATCCCAGCTACCCCCGAAATCGATTGCGCATGCGCGCAACATATCTTCTAATGTTTGAATGGTTCGCTCGCTTTGTCCATCTGTTTGGGGATGATAAGCCGTACTCATGTCAAGACGAGTACCTAAAGCCCCTTGTAACGATCTCCAAAATCTTGAGGTGAAATGACTATCTCTATCAGAAATGATGGATACCGGAACTCCGTGTTTTGAAACTACTTCTATACAATCGGGCTAACTTTTCCATCTTATCGGTTTCCTTGATCGGCAGGAAGTGTGCTGACTTAGTTAGCCGGTCTACAATAACCCAAATCGTGTTGTAACCCCCAGGTGTCCTTGGCAGTTTGGTAATGAAGTCCATGGAGATTTGTTCCCACTTCCACATGGGAATTTCTGGCTGTTGAAGCAACCCCGACGGTTTCTGGTATTCAGCCTTCACCTTCGAACACGTCAGGCACTTACTGACATACGTCGCGATGTCGCCCTTAAGATTGGGCCACCAATACAGTGCTTTAACATCTTGGTACATCTTGTCTGCGCCAGGATGTACGGAATACCGAGTTTTGTGAGCTTCGTTTAACACTTGCTCGCGCAATCCTCCTTTGAGAGGGACCCATATGCGGTTAGCAAAATATAGAGTATCGTTCTCTTTGAGTTCCAAATTCTTAATCATACCCCCAAGGGATTCGTTCTTGACAAACTCTGATTTCAAGGCTTCTTGTTGAGCTTCTCGGATGCGGGTAGTGAGATCTGCGTGAATGGTCAATCTTAGAGCCTTAACTCGTAGCGTCTTTGCTCGCTCTTTCCTACTTAAAGCGTCTGCTACCACATTCGCCTTTCCAGGATGATACTTTATTTCACAATCATAATCATTCAATAATTCTACCCATCTTCGTTGCCTCATGTTTAAATCCTTTTGATCAAATATATGTTGAAGGCTCTTGTGATCCGTAAAAATCAAACACTTTGTACCATAAAGATAATGGCGCCAAACTTTAGCGCGAAAACAACTGCTCCAAGTTCCAGATCATGCGTTGTATAATTCCTTTCATTGACCTTGAGTTGACGAGAGGCATACGCTATGACTTTGTTTCTCTGCATAAGGACACATCCGAGTCCTTGATGTGAAGCGTCGCAGTAGACGACGATGTCGTCCGTCCCCTCGGGTAGCGACAAAATTGGCGCACTACATAACTTTTGCTTTAACATTTGAAACGTTGCTTCCTGGTTTTCGCCCCAATCAAACTTCTTATCTTTCTGAGTTAGCGCAGTCAGAGGTAAAGCTATCTTGGAGAAGTTCTCAATGAAACGTCGATAGTAGCCAGCTAGTCCTAGGAATTGCCTCACCTCAGTTGGTGTTTTTGGCGCTTCCCAATTCTCGATGGCTTTGACCTTGGAAGGATCGACGTGTATTCCTTTCTCGTTTACAACGTGACCGAGAAAGTGAACCTCTCTAAGCCAAAACTCACATTTAGAAAACTTTGCATACAACTTTTCTTCCTTCAGCAACCCCAAAATTAATCTCAGATGTTGTTCATGCTCAGCTCTGGTTCGGGAGTAAACCAGAATATCATCTATAAACACAATCACAAACTTATCCAAGTATGGTTTGCACACACGGTTCATCAGATCCATGAATACAGCCGGCGCATTAGTTAGCCCGAAGGGCATCACTAAGAACTCATAATGGCCGTATCTAGTTCAGAAGGCTGTCTTCGGCACATCTTCCTCATGGACCTTAAGTTGGTGGTAACCTGACCGTAGATCTATCTTCGAATAATAACTGGATCCCTGCAACTGATCAAATAAGTCGTCAATCCTTGGTAAGGGGTACCGATTCTTGACTGTCAGCTTGTTCAGTTCCCTGTAGTCAATACACATTCTAAATGAACCATCCTTCTTCTTCACGAACAGCACTGGAGCTCCCCAGGGTGAAAAGCTTGGGCGTATGAAGCCCTTATCCAATAGTTCCTGCAACTGATTGGATAGCTCTTGCATCTCGGATGGAGCTAGTCGATAGGGTGCTCGAGCTACTGGTGCAGCTCCTGGAACCAAGTCGATTTGAAACTCGACTTGTCGCGGTGGCGGTAATCCGGGCAGATCTTCAGGGAAAACTTCCGGGAATTCGCGCACCACTGGTAAGTCTTCAATCTTTCGTTCATCTCCTTACGTGCGCCAGGAAGGCGTAGCATCCTTTCTTCAGGCACTTGCTCGCCTTTAGACACGAAATGAGTTTTGTCGCAACTCCACTTCTTTCCCCTTGAATTACCAAGGTTTCTCCGCTCAACAGTGGGATCCGAACCTGCTTCTCATGGCAAATAACTTCCGCGTGGTTCTCGACTAACCAATCCATGCCTACCACAATGTCAAAGCTTCCCAAGTCTATTGGCAATAAGTTAATATTGAATCCGTGACCTCCCATGACCAATACACATTGCTCAGTCCTTTCGTTCGCGCGTATCTGCCTACCATTGGCTAGTTCTATATTATAAGGCGTGTCTAGCCTACTGGTTACTAGGCCTAGGGAGTTTTTAAACTCAGTGGATATGAAACTTAGGTCAGCGCCAGTATCAAATAAGACAGATGCAAAATGGTCGTTAAGTAGAAACGTACCGGTTACCACATTCGGTTCTTCTTTTGCTTCACCCGCGCCGATCACAAAGGCTCTCCCGCGAGCTTGGTTTCTCTTTTGCGGGCAATCCCGACTGAAATGTCCTGGCTTCCCGCATGCGTAGCAGTTGTCGTTTGCTCCAGCTTCCTTATGGCAGTTTATCGCCTTATGCCCTGGTCTGCTACATTTGGCGCATACGATGCTTGCGCATTCACCCTCGTGGTGATACTTGCATCTGCTGCACCATGGGCGAGGCCCATTGTACCCTTTTCGTGATGGCTCCAGGGCTTGTATCGCGTAAGCCCCTACGCTCTCCTGTTTCTTGAATGGTGGTTGCTTGGAGTCCGACCCTCGGTGGTGAGAGTTCCATTTTCTCTTGGGGTCAGAGGTTCGCTGCTCGTTCCCGCGCGAGGTCAACATGCCCGCACGGACCGTATCTCTTGTAAGAGTGATGGCCCGCGCCACTGCCTCATCAAAGGTTGGAGGCGCTGCGGCATTGAGCGGAACTCTGATAACATGGGGTAACCCAAAGATATACCTCTCTATCTTTTTCTCCTCCGTGTTCGCCATATCCGGCACCATCTGGCAAAGTTCGTTGAATCGGTTGTTGTAGGCGTCGATATCAGTTCCTATCATGGTGTGGTTCCAAAATTCCTGCTGTAGACTCTGAATTTCGGCGCGAGAGCAGAACTTTTTCATCATCATTTCCTTCAGCTTCTCCCAGGTCTTGTGGAGAGCAACTTCTCGTCCCAATGTTTTCACTTGAAGCTTCCACCAAGACGAGGCCGCTTCTTGAAACATGCAGGTCGCGTAAAGGACCTTTTGATTTTCACTACACCCGCTAATGGAGAGAACTGTCTCCATTTTGTAGATCCAGTTGTAGAGCCCAATGGCCCCTTCGGTGCCCTTGAATGGCCAAGGCTTACAGGCCATAAATGTCTTATAGGAGCATCCTTTGTCCAAAGCTCCTGATTCGGGTTCTGGGGTTTCGGTCTCTTGACGACCCTGACTTGATTCGGCCTTGCTGGCCTCATGCGTTGCGATCGCCTGTGCGATTATTTCTGCGAGTTCCTCGGGTGTCATGGTAATTCCCTTGGCTCTGGTTGGAGGCATTCTCGTTTTTCTTAAAAGAGAACGAAAATATATCAAACTTAGCGCATGTACCCTGAGCACATAATGTTCTTATCCTTAGTGTTCACTAGACATTGTGTGACCCGTGTTCCTAAGTGTGTGTGTGGTTTTTCTTTTGAAAATATTTTCTTTGCAAAATATTTCATGCGATTCCCCTACGGTTATAGTCTAGGTTAAAACTTCTTTCCTAGTTCGCTATAACCAGTGCTCTGATACCAATCTATCACACCCGGCCCTAAACAGCGGAAACAGCCGGGTGCGCGCGAGTGGGAATTGATAATCAAGCACGGGTCATTGCAAACATTCAAATAAATTTTCCATTGCGCATGAAATGTCTAGTACAAAATACATTACATTGTTTAGAATTACATATAAAAACATCCACATATGAAAAACGTTGAAGATTTCCGCGCCATATCCCCTTACACGGCGGGAACAACCACGCGTGTGGAAGGGATAGAACTAAAATCTTCCAAAAACCATTTTTATAGATGTTCTGCGTGAAGTGCTCTATGTGTGACTCCTTGCGCTACTAATTATCACCTGAAAGACACGTAAAAACATTTGAATCAGTATAAACTGAGTGAGTTCACAAGTTTTGGTGACTTGATAAATCGTATTGCATCATATCCTTGATAAAACCATATTGAAACATATTCCTGATAAAATCATTAAAACATATGCTTGATAAAGCCGTCCCGCGGGTTACGCGCGGACGTTGTGCTCGGAAAACTAGGCGCTCGTCCATGCAAAGAGGTGCGACCTCTACGAGCGGGCTTTACAACCAGTAGTACTACCCCATGACCATACTAGGCACTGGTCTATGCAAAGAGGTGCGACCCCTACGAGCGGGTTGATCAAACACAGTAGTCCCTACCCTTAGAGTTCCATTGACGAAGTGATCACTTTCTTGTTCTTGCGCACTCACATTGAAAACCAAGATAAACACCATGAACAGATAATCGTTTGCATTGCTTGTAAATATACCATGATAAAACATAATTTAAACACGTGTCCCTTGCCCCGAAAACAGTTTAAAAACAGTGAAAATAGGGGCTGTGAGACTCACTTGTGATTCTTGTTAAGTGATGGTTTAGAGAGAGATTAAACGAGATTCGGGTTTCCTGATGTTAGCCTCGAAATTGGAAGCCTAGTGATGGAAACGGAACTGGAAACGGATGCTCGGGAGATGGTTAGTGCAGAATTACAGGTTTAAGAGAGGAGTTTGAAGTGTGTTTGTGTGATATTTTTATTCAATAATTGATACTTATTTATAGGCAAATTCAAGGGAACACAATCCCTTGATTTAAGGGATTGAAATCTTATCATATTGGGTGTAATGATGACAAGGTATGGGGTTTATTATTATTTATTTTAGGGATGGGGGTGATGGTCCTAGGGAGTGGTTATAAAGATTCTGATGGATTTGACAGTACATGCAGGACTGTGGTTGGTGAGAGTAGGTGCGGCTGACAGCTGACATTTCGTGTTACAGTATACTTTTCCTGGTACTGTTGTCAGTGTGCAGTCAAAAGGTAAAAATCTCTGAAACACGCAACTAGTTCTTTCTGGGCGGGGGTAATCCCCTTACATCTGAAGAATAGACTAAGTGTTTTGTGCGTGTAGCCTTGCGCGTATAGCCTTCTGCGTGAAGGCCATTTCTTTGAACGTTGTGGGTGCGTAACCTTCTCGTAGTCAGGGACGTTGAGTTTCATTTGTAGATTCTCCATGAGGTCTTGGTATTTCAACATAATGATCAGTTATGTTGAAGTCAATTCCATCTTGGAGTTTCAGACAAACTAGCTCTCAATGTTCCCGCCATGCGGGGAGGTTAGTTCCCTTTCCGCACGCGCACAAATGATTTGATTATTGAAGAGGTATGCACCCGCCTTAGCATCAAGCGGGGCGGCTAACCCATTAGACAAACGACATGAAATTAAGTTATGAAAACACAAAACCTGTGCGCGTGGCGCACATAACATATGCCCGCGCGGATCCTAGCATGGCGCGCATCGCATCCGCGCATGGCGCATATAACATATGCCCGCGCGGATCCTAACATGGCGCGCATCGCATCCGCGCATGGCGCATATAACATATGCCCGCGCTGATAATGGCGCGCATAACATTCACAATCTCCTAATAATTAGGTTGGTTACTTGGTTTATGGGATTGGGAAATTACCGGGTGTCACATTTAGTCAAAGTCAACAAAAGTCAAACTTTGGTCAAAAGTCTTTTTAAAAACAATGGGAGATTGTTGGATACTAGTGGTTCTAGGAACCATCCCACAAGTTACATACGTACTTGCATTTTTAGGGTCTTAGCACGTGACGCATTTACTTCGGTCGGATTTGTGTAATACCCGAAGCACCAACAAGGTGAGTTTACGGCCCCACTTTTATACCTTTCCTTTGGGGGAGGAAACATGCAAAACTGTTTTACTTTACTTGCTCTAAATCTTTACACAACCGTTTGGTTGCTTATAACGTAGTGTTTCTTTGCCATGGAAAGTCCTCACAATCATCGGACCGTTAACTAAGGTTAACTGGCGTGGTAAATTTAAATAGTACTATTGGGTTTGACAAACCCCACCCTGCATTATTCTCGACTGGAGGTCGAACGGGGTGTAACTTTGACCAAACATTGTTAAGTTTTGGCAATACTTGACTAGAGGCAATAACTAGTCAGCTTCGGTCGTGATGGAAACATAACACTATGCGCAACGAGTTAACTAAGTGTAGTTAACCATGGGCCACTTTTATTTATAAATGTTTATGAACTGATAAAGCATAACTTACTTTGAAAACCTGTGAACTCACCAACCATATGTGTTGACTCTTTTTAGCATGTTTTCCTCAGGTCACTAGCAAGCACTTGGATTAGGATAACATTGCATGCATGGACTCGCATTGGTTTAAGTTTGAAAACAATTATTTGATATTGGTTTTGCGCTTGTAGCGCCATGAATTATTTAAACTTGTTTGGGAGATGGCTCCCGCACTTTGTTTAGCTTCCGCACTAGCACTTAAGTACTCTGAACATTTTATTTTGATTTGTTAAAACTTTTAAGACCATGTAGATGTCGTTTGGTGTGATTAATGTGTTCGGATCCTGGTTTGTCACCCGCCTTACGGTAAAACTCCGTTAGTGGAAATTTGGGGGTGTGACAGATTGGTATCAGATTCATTGGTTATAGCGAACCAGGTTGCATACCATTTCATATAGGTTGCAGTCCGGTCTATAGCTTTTCATGATGTATTAGTTACACTGCACATATATACATGAGATACCACTCACTCATCCCAACCCCAACCCTTGTGTCACAGTATGTCTTCGTCGTCAGCTGATCACACCCGTGAGAAAGCACCTATCATCGCTGAGGAGAGCACACCACCTGCGTCCCCGAGACTGAAGAGGCAGCGGACCATCCCTGATGCTGGCACATCTACTGCTGAGGAGTCTTCACCCGAGCACACGTTCTTGCCTAAGCCCCAGTGCGACTAGGAATGGTACCCAGAGGTGGTGACCATGATGATTGAGAAGGAGGAGGTTCCACCCCTAGCTGTTGTAGGTCCTTCTTGCCCTACTCTACCCGCCCTGCCATGCCCTCCTGAGCGGGTGATAGCTGCACTTGTTTCTGGCCTGGATAAGGCGCAGTGTGGGAAACAGGGTATGAAGTCGGACATTGCTAAGCTAGCGCAGAAACAGGTGTATCAGTGTTTGCTATGTGTAATTGCCTGGCTGCGAGCCAGGTGAAGTTTGCTACAGGGACTCTCGAGGAGTCAGCACTTACTTGGTGGAATACCCAAGTTCAGTTGTTGGGTCTAAATGCGGCCAATGCTATGTCGTGGGAGGAATTCAAAAATCTGATCAAGACCGAGTATAGCCCGCGTGGTGAAGTGCAGAAGTTAGAGCATGAGTTTTGGAATTTGCGGATGGAGGGTTCCGACATTGAGGCTTATACGACACGATCCCATGAGTTAGCGATAGTGTGCCCTCAAATGGTCGATCCTGATTATAAGAGGGTCGAAATATATATTGACGGTTTACCTCCGCAGATCCAGAGTATGGTGACATCGGCAAATCCCGCCAACATTCACGATGCCGTCCGGTTAGCTCATAAGTTAACTGATCAAGCCGTCAAACAAGGCACTCTCCCGTCCAAGAAGTCTGCTACTGGAACATCCGATAATAAACGCAAGTGGGAAAGTAATGGCAACAACAACTCCAACAACAAGAGCACCTCTTCAGGCCACAATCAACAGAGACGGTTTGAGTCTCCTCGCAGGAACAACTACCCGAGCCAGAACCAACAACAGGGAGGATATCAGGGGAAACTCCCAAAGTGTAACAAGTGTAACTTCCATCACGCGGGGAAATGTGATAAGTACCGTTGCAACAAGTGTGGCAGACATGGCCACGAAACCAAGTTTTGCCGAGCAGACAACCCCCAGAAACAAGCCCCACCTCAAGAGGCCCCGAAAGGGTGTTTTGAGTGTGGACAGGAGGGTCACTTTAAGAGAAACTGCCCCAAACTGAAGAATGCTGGTAACGGGGGGGAAAATGGCAACGGGAAGAATGGTAACAATGGGAATGGTAACAACGGAGGTGAAGGCAGGGGAAGAGCCTTCGTTATTGGTGGTGGTTCAGGTGAGACTTCTAACGACTCTGTAACTATTACCGGTAAATATAAAATGAATGGTTGTTATGCGCTAACTTTATTTGATACCGGGGCCGATAGAAGTTTCGTGTCAACTAAATTTTGTGAAATGGTTAATAGCACCCCATCTGCCCTAGAGTCTAAGTAAACTATCGAGTTAGCAGATGGTAAAACCATCCAAGTGTCCCATATTTTGAAGGGTTGTACCGTAGAATTGTCTAGTCATTTGTTTCCCATAGATCTAATGCCGATTGAACTTGGTAGCTTCGACTTAGTTATTGGGATGGATTGGTTGTCCGAGCACCGAGCCGAGGTTGTCTGTCATGAGAAGATCGTCCGCGTACCTCTCCCTGGGGGAGAAACTCTCATTGTTCATGGTGAGAAAGAGAGTGCGACAGTTGGGATCATTTCTCTTATGAAGGCACAGAAGTTACTGCGTAAAGGCCATACTGCGATCTTAGCCCTAATCACAGACAAAGGTATTGACGAGGCTGTGGAGGAGGGGGTCTCAATCGACCAGATCCCTATTGTTAGAGACTTTCCTTAGGTTTTCCCCGAAGACCTACCTGGCCTTCCGCCTCACAGACAAGTGGAGTTCCAAATCGACCTGACACAAGGAGCTGTTCCTGTAGCTCGTGCACCGTATCGCCTAGCTCCGAAGGAGTTAGAGGAACTGTCTAAGCAGTTGCAAGAACTGCTAGATAAGGGTTTCATACGCCCTAGTTCATCCCCGTGGGGAGCCCCAGTCCTATTCGTGAAGAAGAAGGATGGAACTCTACGCATGTGTATCGACTATCGGGAACTTAATAAGGTGACGACCAAGAACCGGTATCCCTTGCCACGTATTGATGATCTGTTCGATCAGCTGCAGGGATCCAGTTACTACTCGAAGGTCGACCTTAGGTCGGGTTATCACCAACTCCGAGTTCGGGAAGAAGACATTGCGAAAACAGCGTTTCGCACTCGTTATGGACACTATGAGTTCGCCGTTATGCCATTTAGGTTAACAAATGCCCCAGTCGTATTCATGAACCTCATGAATCGTGTTTGTAAGCCTTATTTGGATAAATTTGTCATTGTGTTCATAGACGACATCATGATATATTCGAAGACATGGGAGGAACATGAAGAGCACTTGCGATTAATGATGGAGCTACTCATGAAGGAACAATTGTATGCCAAATTATCGAAGTGCGAGTTCTGGATGCGTGAAGTAAAATTTTTGGGCCACGTGGTAAGTGGGGAGGGAATCCAAGTAGACCAGTCCATGATTGAAGTAATCAAGGATTGGCCAAACCCAAAAACTCCCACCGAGATCCGTCAATTTCTGGGATTAGCTGGTTATTATCGCAGATTTATTGGAGGATTTTCCAAGATTGCTCAACCACTCACATCCTTAACCCGCAAGGGCATTGTGTATAAGTGGACCGAGGCACATGACACAGCATTTCAAACTCTGAAAGACAAGCTGTGTAGTGCACCAATCCTATCACTGCCCGAAGGAGTAGAAGACTTTGTTGTTTACTGCGATGCTTCACTGCAAGGAATTCGATGTGTGCTTATGCAACGGGAAAAGGTCATCGCATATGGGTCTCGACAACTGAAGACCGCTGAAAAGAACTACATGATCCATGACTTAGAACTTGGAGCCGTCATCTTTGCACTAAAAATCTGGAGGCATTACCTCTATGGAACCCAGTGTACGATCTACACAGACCATAAGAGCCTCCAGCACATATTCGAGTAGAAAGAACTGAACATGAGGCAGAGACGATGGGTCGAGTTTCTTAACGATTATGAATGTGCTATTAAGTATTATCCGGGTAAAGCCAACGTGGTGGCTGACGCCTTGAGCCGAAAAGAAACTTTGAAGCCCAGGAGGGTTAGGGCTTTACAACTAACGATTCACTCTGGTCTACCCGAAAAGATCAGGGATGCCCAGTTAGAAGCTCTGAAAGCCGAGAATTTCTATACCGAATCTTTGCGCGGTGTAGACGGGAACTCAGAGGTTAAGTCGGATGGCATTCGGTATTACCATGATCGAATTTGGGTACCGCGTTATGGGGATCTAAGAACACTGGTCATGGACGAAGCACACAAATTCCGATACTCAGTACATCCGGGATCAGATAAGATGTACCATGACTTAAAAGAGCTATACTGGTGGCCGAGTATGAAAGAGGAAATTGCTGGGTACGTGGCTAAGTGTCTGACATGTGCCAAAGTGAAAGCAGAACATAGGAAACCGCCGGGATTACTTCAACAACCCGAAATTCCTATGGGGAAATGGGAACAGATATCCATGGATTTCATATCCAAACTACCCAAGACACCCAGCGGTTGCGACATGATTTGGGTCATAGTGGATCGATTGACCAAATCCGTACATTTCTAGCCATCCAGGAAGCGGACAAGACGGATAGGCTGGCTCGCATTTACATTAAAGAAACCGTTTCCCGTCATGGTGTGCCGATATCGATTATTTCGGACCGTGATGCTAGGTTTACCTCAAACTTTTGGAAATCGTTGCAAAAGTCGTTGGGTACACGACTGGATATGAGCACGGCTTATCATCCACAAACAGACGGTCAGAGCGAGCAAACAATACAAACATTGGAGGATATGTTAAGGGCGTGTATCATCGATTTTTGGAACAGTTGGGAGACGCACTTGCCTTTGGTTGAGTTCTCTTACAATAACAGTTACCATACGAGCATACAAGCAGCCCCTTTTGAAGCTCTGTATGGGCGTAAATGCCGATCACCACTCTGCTGGGCGGAAGTGGGTGAGAGTCAACTAACTGGCCCTGAAATAGTTCATGAAACGACGGAGAGGATAGTTCAGATCTGAAACCGTATGGCAGCAGCACGTGATCGTCAGAAAAGTTATGCTGATAAGTGTAGAAGGCCTTTGGAATTTGAAGTCAGGGACAAAGTTTTATTAAAAGTGGCACCGTGGAAGGGTGTCATTCGTTTCGGAAAACGGGGAAAGTTGAGCCCGCGTTACGTAGGGCCATTCGAAATCGTGGAACGAATCGGTCCAGTGGCTTATAGGTTGGACTTACCGGAACAACTCCGCGGGGTACATAACGTCTTCCACGTATCAAATCTTAAAAAGTGTTTGGCTGACGAAAACTTGATAGTTCCTTTGGAGGAACTAGAAGTGGACGAACAGTTAGGTTTCATCAAATAGCCGGTGGAAATCATGGATCAGGACGTAAAGACCCGTAGGCACAGTAAAACACCTATCGTTCACGTTCGTTGGAACTCTAAGCGTGGACCAGAGTTCACATGGGAGCGCAAAGACCAGATGAAAGAAAAGTATCCACACCTATTCAAACCTGAAGCCAAACCATAGGTACGATTTAAATTTTCGGGACGAAAATTCTTTTAACATGGGGATGATGTGACAAACCTAAAATTTTTCTTTTCTATCCCTTTCATGTCCCAGTCTAGTGGTGACATCAGATTAATTTTTGGGACGAAAATTCTTTTAACAAGGGGATGATGTGACAATTGCAAATTTCAGGTTAACTCTGTTAACTAAACCCAGTTAAATCCTGTTGACTGTGTCAGTAAACTCAGTTAGTTCTGTTAACTATAAGTATGAACTCTTGTACATGTGATGTCATGTATGCGTATATTTAAGTCAACGTGTCATTGATGACTTAAACAAGGATAAGTGACTAATTATAACTAGGATAATAAACTCGTCTTGCATGTTATAATAAACATGTCATATAACATGTATGATAAGTATAATGTGCTATGTGATTAATATGTTATATTATGGTTATTACATGATGATGTGATTGTAAGTAAGCTAAATGATTAAATAGGTTATATTGTATGTCATGTAACATGTTTATTATTTAAATGGAACCTTAGTTTATGTTACATAGGAAATGTTTATTAAATTATGTACCATGTCACAAATAAATAAATAAAAGATAACCTAAGTAATTTTATTCATTAAATCAATCATAAAGGGTTGTTAATAACAAGGAGGTTACAACTATTGGATGCCAACACCTTTTCCTTTCCCTTTTCCTCTCTCTTTGGCCGTGATACTCACACACACACACATACTCTCATTTTCTTTCATACAAACAATCATTTTCAAGTATCATCTTCAAAACAAACAAGTTGGTGATTATTAGTAAACAAGGGTTTAAGCATTTGATCAAGCAAAGTGAGTAGATTATTATGTTTATATGTTTCTTTTTCTTTTAATTCATATGAACCTTGTATCCAAATGGTTAGATCATGAAAGGGGATGATCAAAGTTTGACAAGTCAAAAAGATTAGTATGTGTCTTGGTTAGTATTGTTGAGTCTTTTATAAATACATGTGTTTTTACTTTTCTTAGGAAATCAAATGGATAAAAATAAGACATGAAATTTGATTTAGCAAGAATGTTTCTTGATGATTTTGGAATCATAAGGATATAAAAGTTGTGTTTTGTAGTGGATTGTGCCTAAAACTGCTTGCTGACAGACTTGGTGTCTCGGATTGTAATGTGAATAAATTGATGATATGTTTGAGTCTTTGATTGATTTTTGATTCTATGAACATGTACTTTGAATCTAGTTTTCAGAAAGTCCGAAATCTTAATTTTTGGACACTGTTTGAATACCTTTTATTAATTTACAAAATCAAGATGCAAATCTAAATTAGAGAAAATAATTCTGAGTTGAGTTGTAAATTTCATAACTTGATGATAAAAATAGATATGGATATAATTCTACTTCTAGTATGTTGTAAATTGAATTAGGAATCTAGTCCAATTGGTCTTGCATCAATTGGACAAATATGGAATTTTTGAAAAATTTTTGATTACTGCTGTGTTGTTGTAGAAATATAAATCATGTTGTTGTAGTATATGAATATTCTGGACGAATTGGTAAATCCAAAAATTGTGAGAAATATATATGTTGAACCTAATACTGATGTGTACATGTGTGATTTATTTGGTAATTTAATTGTGAGTTTTGATTGATGAGAAAAATCGGTTTTGGTGGTATAAATTGTTAAAGGTGATAAAGGTGTTAGTTGAATTGAGATAATTGCAAATTGTGATATGTTAGTTGTGGTAAATTAGAACTTTGACTTTTTAAGTCAACTTAGAACTAGTTGCCTAAATAGTTAGTCTTGCTTGTGATGTTGTGAAAGTGTATTGATCATAGAATTGCAAGGAATATGGCTAAGTGTGTATACTTGATGATTGATTAAGTGTGACTAGAATTATAAGGTAAACATTCTAAGTCCAACCTTTTAGTCAAAGGTCAATATTTTAGTCAAAGGTCAAAACTTTAGTCAAAGTCAACAAAAGTCAAACTTTGGTCAAAAGTCTTTTTAAAAACAATGGGAGATTGTTGGATACTAGTGGTTCTAGGAACCATCCCACAAGTTACTTACGTACTTGCATTTTTAGGGTCTTAGCACGTGACGCATTTACTTCGGTCGGATTTGTGTAATACCCGAAGCACCAACAAGGTGAGTTTACGGCCCCACTTTTATACCTTTCCTTTGGGGAAGGAAACAATGCAAAACTGTTTTACTTTACTTGCTCTAAATCTTTACACAACCGTTTGGTTGCTTATAACGTAGTGTTTCTTTGCCATGGAAAGTCCTCACAAACATCGAACCGTTAACTAAGGTTAACTGGCGTGGTAAATTTAAATAGTACTATTGGGTTTGACAAACCCCACCCTGCATTATTCTCGACTGGAGGTCGAACGGGGTGTAACTTTGACCAAACATTGTTAAGTTTTGGCAATACTTGACCTGAGGCAATAACTAGTCAGCTTCGGTCGTGATGGAAACATAACACTATGCGGCAACGAGTTAACTAAGTGTAGTTAACCATGGGCCACTTTTATTTATAAATGTTTATGAACTGATAGAGCATAACTTACTTTGAAAACCTGTGAACTCACCAACCATATGTGTTGACTCTTTTTAGCATGTTTCCTCAGGTCACTAGCAAGCACTTGGATTAGGATAACATTGCATGCATGGACTCGCATTGGTTTAAGTTTGAAAACAATTATTTGATATTGGTTTTGCGCTTGTAGCGCCATGAATTATTTAAACTTGTTTGGGAGATGGCTCTCGCACTTTGTTTTGCTTCCGCACTAGCACTTAAGTACTCTGAACATTTTATTTTGATTTGTTAAAACCTTTAAGACCATGTAGATGTCGTTTGGTGTGATTAATGTGTTCGGATCCTGGTTTGTCACCCGCCTTACGGTAAAACTCCGTTAGTGGAAATTTGGGGGTGTGACAGTCTGATCCCTTTTCATTTCTCTATCTTAGATATTATTAGGGTCTGATCCCTTTATTCTCTATCTAAGATATTATTAGAGTCTGATCCCTTACTTTTTCACCTTCGTACATTATGTCTTTACATAACCGTAACATACATATACATTCTTTACTCATTCATACGTATTCATATGTTGTAAATATACCTATCATACGCATTCATCTATTACATACATACCTCCCTTGTCAATACGTGCAATATCCAAATGATCGTTCACGTACCGCCAAGCTTTCGTTCACATTCAAGATATACATAATTAAGATATAAATCATACATGTCATACACTTACCATTTAAGGTAAGTGTATTAACTATCACATCGAGTATGCACATAGCCCCGAAAACATAACAAAGAAATAGGGCTAGAAACTCACCTGAATGCGGTTACGTTCACCGTCAATGGTAATCCCTTTCTTTAGTTGTGCACGGCTAACTGTATAACAATTATGTGTATTAATTACTATCACTTTCCATAACGTGCTTCTAGTTTAATCGTAACCCTCAACGAACGGGGGTCCGTGGGCAGCGCCCCTGGCAGGGTGGTTCTACGGGCAGCAGCCCCTAGCGGGGTCCAAGGGGCAGAGCCCCTGGCTTGTAAGGCCCCGTTACCGGTGCCTCACATTTGGACGTTGGATTTACTCATTAACATAGTTCTATTCATCAGAGTTAATAAAAACATACGCGGAATATAAAAACTTTCAATAAAACATACATATTAATCCATAACTTGTCTTAATAAACATTTGGCCTTTAAAACATAAACTAATAAACGTCTTGGGTCTTCCGATGCCAGCCTCTTATTCAATGCCACGTGTTCCCCTCAAGCAAGCTGCCTCATCCTACTCACCTGCGTGCATACTAAATGTCAGCTACGCTGAGTGAGTTCTAGTTATACATACGTCAAACAATACATTCATATTTACATACTTTCATTCATACTTTCATACTTTCATTCATACTTACTTACATTCATATCTTACGTTATAAAGAGCATTGCGCCCTACTTCCTAGAGTATTATTAGGGCCCTGTTCCCTCTTTCCTCAGGTATTATTAGGGCCCGGTTCCCTCCTTCCTCGAGTATTATTAGGGCTTGGTTCCCTCTTTTCTCGAATATTAGTAGGGTGTGGTTCCCTAGTTCTCGAATATTAGTAGGGTTCGATTCCCTATTTCCTCGAGTATTATTAGGGCCCCGTTCCCCCTTCGTACCATACGACCATACATTAACCTTTATTTATTAACTTTATAACATTCATATATATAAGCATACATATCATACTTACATTATACATAGCATTACAACCTGACAGTACGTGCAATATCTGAAGATCGTTCACGTACCGACAAGAAATCATTCATACCTTTCACATAATCACATAAGGTATACACTTATCACTTAGGATAAGCGTATTAACAAACACATCGAGTATGCACACAACCCGGAAAACATAACAATGAATGGGGCTAGAAACTCACCTGGATCCTGTTGTGTTCGCCTTTAATCGTTATCCCCTTTTTTAATTGCGCACGGCTAACTGTTTTATATATATATATGTTTGTTAATTAAACGTATAATTAATTAGGTTGGTATTTAGTTAATCAATGTATTTTCTAAGTTGGGCTTGTTTAGTTTAGATGGGTTATGGGCTTAAAGTTTGCGGACTTAGTTAGGTCAGGCCCAACTAGGGTCAGGCCCAACAGAGCTGGGTCAGCCGAGAACCCTTGGCAGAGAACCTATGTTGACCGAGATCCCCTGTTTGACCAAGATCCCATACATGGCCGATAACATGGGTTGACTGAGAACCTGGTCACCGAGAACCCTAGTCACCGAGGATACTCTTTGACCGAGAACTCTCGTTGACCGAGAACTCTCGTTGACCGAGAACCCCAGATGGAGGCTCGGGTCACTGAGAACCCTGGTCTGACGCTTTCAGCTCAGATTCCTATCTTCAAACCCATTCTATGATGGCTAACGGTCCAAAGTTGCTCTTTTAACCACCTTTCACCACCATTCCTAACCGTTTAACACCCATTAACCCCACGGCTTCAAGGTCTATTTCGTTTTAGTCGCAAAGCTTGAACCTTTAATCATAAAAACGTTCTTTAAGCTAGATCTAGGGTTTACTTCATGAACCGTATCTAACCATGAGTCCTTTACGTCCATTTCAATCATCAAGTTATCAACTTGATGTTTTATCTAGACCCGATCTGTTCTATGTTTAAGTTTTAAGGCTAACCGTTCACAAAAACAAAAACTTTAAGATCAATAACCTACCTTTATGTGTTCTTAGGCTACGGTTTAGCTTGATGCTCAACAAAGATCTTGTATCTAACTTGAGTGACCACTATCTATCGATAATCGGCTTGGTTTTGGCCTTGGATCTCGTTTTCTCTCTTGCAGCCGAAAAGGAGTGTTTGTATGTGTGTTTTTGAGTGTTAAGGGAATAATATGGATAATATGGATGGAAATGTAAAGATTTAGGGTTTATGGGGGTATTTAAACTCCCTTAAGCCCATGGACCTAAAGCCCATCTTTCCTTTTTGGTCCATGCTTAATTCCCTTTAATTAGCCTACTTATCTTCCCTTTTATATTTTATTATCTTATTGCCAAATCAAGTAAACTCGATTATTATAACAAACAATATAAAATATTATTACATGAAATTTTGAAATTTTAGGGTTCTAGGGGCGGCAGCCCCTAGCGGGGTCCAAGGGGCAGAGCCCCTGGCTGGGGTTAACACATTTTCCATTAGTATTTTAAATTATTTTCTACTTCGCTAACTCATTCTTCCTATCGAATTAAGCATGATTCGTTATCTGTTTCGTTATCTTATCATGCCTTGATTCATTATCTGGTTCGTTACCTTATCATAACGAATTGGGTAAGTAACGAATCACTTGATTCGTCATATTACCATAGTGAATTGAGTGGGTAACGAATCACTTGATTCGTTATCTTAACTTAACGAACTGGGTGAGCTCATTCATTATCTCGACTTAACGAACTGGGTGAGCTAATTCGTTATATTGTCTTAACGAACTGGGCGAGTAACGAATTACTTGATTCATCATCTTGATCCGTTCATCATAACAAACTAGCATATGTTCTTATCCAAACTTTGACTAAGGGGGTCAAAGTCAAAATCGATAAGAACAAGAACAGTCAACGCTCGTCAGATCTGCAATTAACTCTTCAAATCATGATGAGACAACACGATTTCGGTATCATTGAACTCGGATTTGCAGCGCCTACAAACCCTAACCACCCAAACATCCAAACATCCGCGTTCAATTGGGTATTTGATTCACGTTTATATACGGTTCTTAGGCTAACGATTAACCTATCAAAGTGTAATGGATTGCACTGCGGATTAGTTCGTTTGATTAATTTTCATCACATTCATACAGATTTAGGATTTCCTAAACGAAACCAGACTTAAATGAACGATTTCTAATTATAAACGTACCTTAAACGAGTCGGTTTACGAACACGAGCTGGTATTGATGTTGTTTTGGTTCGTCACAACGTTCTAGCACCAGCAAGCATGGGTTCTCACCTTCGGATCTTGGCTCAGGATATATGATGGTGTGTGTGTTTTGGAAGGTGTAGGCTATGGTGTAGAGATGGATAAAAATGGAAAGGTTTAGGGTTTAAGGGGTATTTATACTCCCTTAAGCCCATGGATCTAAGACCCATTCCATTTCTTGTTCCATCTTCTAAAGATCCAAGCCCACCTTCTATTAGTTTATTTATCTGAACGATAAACGACACACTATAAAATAAACAAAATTTATTTTATTAATTCTTTTCAAAAGCAGGATGTTACATTGAAGCTTTGTGGGCGTGGCTAGACTAATAAATGAACCCTATTCGTGTATAAAGTTTGTATCATAAAGTGTATTAAATGAATATGTTTTCTTGAAAAATAAATATTTTTATAAAATGAGACGTCACCACGAGTGACATTATTTTGGACGTAAACTACGACCTACTTTGATAAATATTTTGTGAAAGTATTGTTTAAAAAAATGGGTGTTTCAAGTTTACAATTACACTAGTCATGGGTTGGCTGTCAATTTATACATGAGACACGATTACACGACATGTACCTACATGACTTTAACATGTAACATGTAAGTCCTTAACAGGTTTCATGTACAAAACAGGTATACACGAATTTACCTATTAATTTCCGTGTCTAAACAGGTAAAATACATGTTTACCTATCAAGTACATGTTAAGTACATGTTTATAAGTTATCATAAACCCTAAATTTCTAAAACATTCTCACTCTATGTTTCTCATCCTTCACCACTCACGACATTCCCTCACCGGCCATTAGCCCCTCTCTGGCCATCAGCTCCTCCTCTGAACTCTAGCTATCAGCGCTGCCTCTGAACTCTTGCCCTGCAACCGCTGGTGCTTCCTCCGGTCGTCACAGCTATTATATAATTTACTACCTACCTATTATCCAAATTTCTTATAATGTTTTATCGTGTATACTAGGTAGTAACAGGTTCGTGTTCGTGTTTGGGGTACTGGTACACGATATTTTTTGTGTCGTGTATAGGTATACGCATTTCATATTCGTGTCTTATCGTGTTTGTGTCTTATCATGTACGGGTATACACGATATGCCAGCCCTAGTTGTAGGTTTAAGCTATTTTTTTACGAATGTCACAAAAAAGTGCTAACAACTTGATTATGCCACTTACATGTTCGTAATGTTTTATTATCAAGGCCTTGCGACCTTATCCAAAAGCTTCTATTTCCCCTAAAATAAATACCGATGGGCCCTCCTTAGCTTTCTGTTCTTCCTGATTTAAACTTAAATAATAGAACATGAAAACGGATTACCAATGATTTTTCAAGATGCAAATAGAACGAAAAGGAGGCGATAATCATATGATAAACGATTAACAAAGATTAAGGGTTTAGTGGAAACGGAATCGTGTATTTCACTGCATACGTGTCTCCAGCCTAAAAAGGTAAATAAAATATTAATCAAAAGTAAATAATGAACCAAACTGGAGACAATAGTATAAAAAAGTATTAAAAAAGAAATGGCGTACCAGATTAGCAACGGATTCAAACCGATGTCATCTACATTACAACATGGTACTCTAATCATATGAGCTACATACATATCTTGTGATATCAATGCAAATAATATATTCTTAGAAATACAAACCCTTATTGTAAATTAAATTAATTTTTTTACCACTTTACATTTTTAAATCAACGCATAAGCTCTTCATGTAGTAAGCTTTTGAACATGATTATACTATTGTGCTTTATTAGAGTTTTATTTTCCAGTTCTTCTTAGGTCACAATAACTTATAGATAGTTAAAAATGTATTCTCCATAAACAATGTTGAGTAAGATAAAGGAGACAATTTAAGAAGCCCAACTTTTACAGGTAAAAAAGCACTTTCTTTGTTATATGTATCCATATTTGAATGAATACAAAACTTAAAAATTTTCAAAAAAATAAACAAGTTGGCTCGAGCTTTATCCAAGCCAAGCACGATCTCAAATTTAGCTTGTTAAAGAGTTTTTAGTTGGAGCTTAAGTTGTCTTGGCTCGCTTATAAAGCAACCCTATTTCTAAGTAGAAATAATACTAAGGCAAGTTTTCAGAGTTTTTCTACATATAAATTCGATTGATTGACCAATCTTGATTAACAACAATAATATAGCTTAAAAACAACATTCTTCACTATAAAGCCACAACTTGGTTCACTTAAAACATGAAAACTATACGAAGAAATTATAAGAAACCAAAGATAAAAAACAAAATCATGTTCACTTGAATTCAACCTCTTTGACATGTTGTGGTGAGGAAAATGCCACCAAGCCGCTACAATGGTTTGAAAAGATGGAGAATGTGTTCTCCCACAGTGAATGTCTGGACGCCAAACGGACTAAGTTAGCCTCGAGAGTTTTCGAGGACCGAGCTATCATATGGTGGAATGCTTTGAAGGCTGACCAAGGACCTGATTTGGTGGTAGACATGCCTTGGGAAGACCTCAAAGAGGCAATGAAGAAGGAATTCTAACATAAACATGAGCAACAAAGGCATGAGGCCGAGTTTTGGGAGCTCAAGCAAGTTAGTGGGGATAAATCCACCTACTCTAACGAATTTCGTGAACTTAGCCAAATCGTACCCCACCTTGTAATCCCCGAGAACCATGGTATTCAGAAATACATTCGCGGGTTATCAAACATTTTCCGTGATGCAGTGGTGAGCCGTAACCCCTTAACCATCGGTGAGGCTACGGACCTAGCTGCTTCCTTCACCGACAGTAATGTTAGGGATGGAACCTTGTCCCACAAGGATGCCAAGCCTAATCCTGACAAGACCGAACCCAAGCTTGCTTCAAACAACAATAATCACCACAACACCAACCACAACAACAATCATAAAGCCAACCATCATAACTATGTCGTTAACCAACCCAATAACCAAACCTCCTCCTACCCAAAAACAAAATTCCCCGAGACTACGCCGGACCTTATCCCCTATATGTCAAGTGTAACCTTCATCACTCTGCTCAATCCTCTTTCCGATTATGCACCCAATGCAATCGCTATAGCCACTTTTCTAACACTTTTCGTGTCCCGCCTAATTCACAAGCCACCTCGCATGCTCAACCCGGTTTTCCTAATACACGTGCTTGCTACTAGTGTGGAGACGCAAACCATCTCCGTAATGCGTGACCTCAACATATCCATGCTCATCAAGCCCAAACTATGAATGCACCCTACTACTTGGCCCATTCTCACCAAGTTCAATCCCATCAACCCCATGTCATCCAAGCTCCTCCCATCAATCAAGGTCAACCTTACTTAACTCAACTCTATCAAGCTCCGCACCCGCAAGCTCAAGTGTACCAAACATACTCTACTTAAGCCCCTGATATGCAAGTTCAACCCATTCAAGCTATCCCAAGTCAATCTATCTCGACTGCTCCAAATCCTATGAATGCGACTCCTCATGGCGCTTCAAGTCAAGTCAATTGAGCTAATCAAGGACTCCGAAGAACTTTGATGTTTTCCTTAACTTATTTTAATCTCTTTGTTTTTTTCCTGATAATGACTGTAATGCCTCTTTATGCCTTGGATTATTTCAATTTAAACCTTGTCATTTGCATATCTTACCTTATGAATGTGGTTTATTTTATTAAATAGACTATTTATTGCAAACTACCTTGTTGAATCAAAAATTTGACTTGAAATGACTTAAGAATGATTAAAGGAGATCGGAATCTTCTCAACACTCCCCAGAAAAGGCTAAGTATGGAATCCGAGCACACTTGGACTCCCGAGCAGGTTTTACTTATCCTAGCAAGGTATTTTGCCTTTCGGGCAGGGTTATCTTCTAGAGGTCTTCTTTAGTGTCAATCCGAGCAGGGTTAACTATGTTTAGCAAGATTGTTCTTCATAGCCAAGCAAGGTTTACTTACAAGTAGGCTCTTGGCTAACCAAGATTTTGAAGCCAAGTACTTGGAAGATCTAGCAGGTATTCATTAATAAAACAGTGGTCCTAGCAGGCTTGATGGAAGTTGATAAAGAATAATCATAAGGACTTCGTCGGGAAAGGTTCAACTCCGAGCAAGCTACAGTGTTACCAGCACACTTGGCCTTGCTAATAAGTTATTCACTAGCAAAGATTTGAAAGAATCTTTGAAGAACAAGTTTGCTCGTTGGATTATATCGAGCAAAGTTTGATATGGTCAAGAAGATTGAAGTCTGCTAGGTGAGTATTTTCTTAGGAAAATACTCTAAGTAAAGTCTACCCGGAGAACTGTTCTCCAGCACACTTCAAGGTTACCAGGTCTACTCGTAAAAGACAGAAGACAAAAAGCACAATGCCTACTCGGAGAAGACAACTTATACAAAGTCTACCCGGAAGACATATTTTTACACTTAGTATAATCCTGAATATGTGACTTGAATATGTATCAATCATTAGGGTTTCTAGAATATGGGACAGCTGTCAGGTGGTAGCAGGCTTATAAATAGAATAATTTAGGGCACGCCTACCAGGGACAAGATGGACCCTTAGCCTTTACACTTTTCAGACGTAATCGAATATTCCTGATTGAGTGTGACGGTTGTCCTAGGATTGTACGGATAAACTTTCCAAACAAGAAACCCTATTTGATTTTGCATTTGTATGAACCTTTATATAAATGGAAATCTTTTTAGTGATTGTTTGTGTGAGTTACATTTAAAATCCTTAAGCAACAATTCTGTTTGTTTCGGATTCCACCGTTAACAAACAGTTTTCTTACCTAAAATAGCAACCGTCATTAACCCTCTTGTCGACACATTTATTGTGTGGGTTATGACTTTATTGTGAGTGTGAGTGATTATTTGGGACCGACATACCTCTATCCTATTTACTTACCCTCATTCATCACAAATCATTTTATTAACCTCAACTATTAATAAGTTATCTCTTTTCCACTTTAAAAAATACCTATACTTTTACGTTTAAAAGATGTCTTAGAAATTTCTCTATTTTATTAAAATCCACTGAAACTTTTTGAAATGTCTTATACATTGGTGATTTTCTAGTTTTTGTAATTTAAAAATCCTTAAAACTTTTGTTTTCTCAAAATCATGTTCTTTCAAATGTTTTGTAACCCACACAACGGGACGAGTTATACGGACCATCCGACGTTCTAAGTAATTATGGGTCGACACGTAATTACCAAAGTCCTCGCACGGAAATCATAATCCGAATAATTGTGTGTCATAATATAGAATCATAGGTAGTTGAGATAACGGTAAAAATGTATAGATGATAAGGACATGGTGGATATGCCGCTGATACATCCTATATATAAGCGCCCTTATCGGATTTTCCTTTAAAGCGTTGCTTTAACTATTTAAAGTTCTATATTATGTTTAGTTTTAATCATTTTTAAAATTTTTATTTTCCTTAAAATTTAATAGTGTTGTTATAGTATTCTTTAATTCCGGGACGAAATTCTCTAAAGTAGGGGAGACTGTAACTACTCGTACTTTTCGAAATTTATATTTTTATTAAAACCGGACCCATTTCGATGTTCAGGAAATTTTACCGCGTTTTTCGAGTAAATTAACTATTATTATATTATAGTTAATTAATTATATAAAACATAATTATAACTTTCATGTTTTGGTAAAACTGACCCAAACATAAACTTTTACCCCTTTATGCTTCCCACCCAAAACCCAATGGACTAAAGTGCAAATTTATTATACAACCCATCAAAAATCTGGTTAACCCAACCCCAAATACATACCCGTATTCGCAAACCGATTATAATTAGCATGTCTTGGACCTCAATCCATACCCGTATTCGCAAACCGATTTTAATTAGCATGTCTTGGACCTCAATTCTCGTCACTCTTATGGAAATTGGATCAAAGATTATGTTATACATGCTTAATTCAGCCAAACCGACAACGTAATTATGTTAATTTAATCAAATTGATCCGATCTTCCTTATAATCCTAGCCGACTATAACACGAGCTTGTTATACAAGCAATCGTTTATAATAATGCAATTAGACTTCCAGATACAACTGTTGGACTCGGCCTTCCCAAGACACATATTATAATTGATGTGGCTAGTACGTTATGATCCAAGTCGGGCCATATAGCCAATAACAAGCTAGAAAAATACCACAATATTTATTTGAGATATGATCTAACAAAAAAATATCAACACTTAGAATATTAGGAAATTGGGTTTCTAAATATTTGCACTTGTGAGATCAATTGGTTATCACTTAGAATATTAATATTAACTTGGTGGCGAGCTCCTCGGGTTACATCAACAAAAGTTCCTAGTTGATATTAATATTAACTAAATAATATTAGTGAAATAATAACAAGACGTATGATGGATTTGAGAATTTGTAACATCCCAATTTTCGTTCGGTTGATAATAACAATAAAATATGATAGGATAAGTAGGCTTTTAGATGGAATTAATTATGGAACAAAAGGGAAAGATGGAATAACGGACGCCGGAGTTTATAGTGCCGTTGCATTTAAAGGGCGGGGATTAGTTTTCCCTCCAAGTAGACTCTATGGAAAGACTTGAAAATAAAGCTAAGAATACTATAAATAAAACAAATTAGACTCCAACGACTCAAAAAAATAGAACAAATAGCACGTACGAAACAAGAAAGTCCAATCAAAGATAATCAACGCAATCTCCAAGAGTTCCCGGCAACGGCGCAAAAAACTTAATGTGCTAAAAGTAGTTTAACAATTATTAACTAATTTAACTTAAAATAGACACTAAGTAATACTCTAGACACTCTAAAACTCAACTAAACTACTAATCGGCAAGTGAACCGATGGACTCTAGTAAGGCTAAGTAAGTCCGGATATCAAACCCACGAGACTCGTTAAATTATATAATTTAACTAATTAGACTCGACTAATTGACACGACTATTTAATTATTATTATTATTAAGGGGTTACTAAAAACTTAAATTTGAGTCATTAAGAAAACCAAATAAAATAAGCAAAAGACAATATAGTTTATTTAAATCAGATGACTGATGAAAAACTTGCTAGGCTAGAATCTCCAAAGTTTCAGTTATCAAATAATTGAAAAATGCTTGTTATGAAACTAGGATCATAAAATAATCACTTAAAGAAAACCCGAACAGGACCTTTAACCTTCTCAAGTAGACACATAAGGATTTCTATTAAGCTCTTAAAGACACTCGTATTAATATTAGACTTCCTTACAGTTATCTAATTAAATATGAACGAGTACCTTTAACTGAAATCCTACCTTACAACGTGGAAATCAAAGGTAGTTTAATAAATTCATGTAACTCAATAAACAAAGATAACAAATCAAACTTAGACGGACTCCTTACGAAGAACGAAATCTAGCAATATTAATCAACAAAGACCTATCAAATAATATATCGCCTTACATATTTTAAGATTAGCACCACACTTTTACTTATTTGATTAATAATATTGTTTCTATGATCTTATTATAAATCAGTCACAAACTAGTTAATAACACACAGTAAATGATCTAACGGATCCAATCATATGAAATAATCACCAAAGACTTTGTGAAACAATAAAACTAATCAAACAAAACCAAGCAAACCTATGTATCAAATAAAAGCTAATATTTATATATATATATATATATATATATATATATTAAGTAAACTATAAACATATTTATAAAACTAAAAATAATATTTAGAAAGATATGTTTTATGTTTTATAACCAAACTAATTATTTTAAATACTAAATCCTTATATATAATATTATAATAATATAATATTAACTTATTAATGGTTATCGAGTTTTCGTAATCAACCTTGTATTTTACTTAAGGTACAAGTAAATATTTGCACTTTGGTTATTTATACAGTATCATGGCTGATAACATCGAACAAGATCCGCCTGTTGATGCTCCACAACAACAAGTTCAGGATGCTAATCAACAAGCTCAGGATGCTCCTTTACTTCTCTATAATACTCGACACAATGTGTGTGCCTTTTTTGGTACAAACTTTGAAGATGAAAATCTATTTGGAGGGTTATTGGAGTTTCTACGTCGTTCACGTATTCACTATGCAATCACTGCCAATCCTGAAGTTCGTCTCAGTATTATTCGTCAATTCTGGAGTACAGCAAGATACATTGACGTAGAGAACCATATCACTGCAACAATCAACCAAACGCCTATTACTGTTGATATTAGTGTGATTCGAGGAGTTCTTCGTTTTGGTGATACTGATGATCATCCATGTGAATTTGATAAAGAGCTGATCAAAGGACTGTTCCATCGTGTATACTACGAACGTGATCTGGGTGATTCACAGTACAACAAGAATGGGTTGTGCCCAACCTACAACTATCTACTACATGTGTTGAGTCATTGTTTGGGAGGTCGTAAGGGAGGCTTTGATGAATGTCGTGTCATGTTGCAGTCAGCGTTTATGGCACTTGTTCTCAACAAGCCGTTTAACTCCAGAGATGACTTTCTATCATCTTAAGGAGCAGTGTCTGTAAGCGGTCCAGAAGAAGAAATTTCTGATGTATCCACGTTTCCTCCAGCTAATTATTCAAGATTTGATTCCAAATTTGGTCATCGATCAAACTTTGGTAAACGATGTGTTGGAATTAGATCACATGTTGGCAGATACTGTTAGAAGAATGAAGCTATACCG